>NC_046160.1:77495066-77795066 GCF_011064425.1 Rattus rattus | reverse complement strand
CTACTTTAAGAATTCCATGAACAAAAGCTCTCCAAAACTGAATAACTAGGAATAGATACCTAGCAATAAACTTAAATAAGGAGGTAAAATGTTTAATAAAATATAATTAAACATTAAAGATGAAAAGGTGAAAATAATACTATGTAGTCATAAGTTGTTTATTTGTTTAGTTCCTGGAAGCTCTGGTTGGTTGGTTGGCATTATTGTTCTCATGGGTTTGCCAGCCCCTTCAGCTCTTTCAGTCCTTTCTCTAATTTCTCCAATGGGAGTCCCGTTCTCAGTTCAGTGGTTTGCTGATAGCATTTGCCTCTATATTTGACATGCTCTGGCTGTGTCTTTCAGGAGAGATCTATATCCACCTTCCTGTCAGCATGTACTTCTTAGCTTTGTCAATCTTATCTAGTTTTGATGGCTGTATATATATGGGCCACATGTGGGGCATTCTCTGAATGGCCATTCCTTCAGTCTCTACTTTAAACTTTGCCTCTATATTACCTCCTATGGATACTTTTGTTTCCCCTTTTAAGAAGAAGTGAAGCATCCATGTTTTGGTCATCCTTCTTGAGTTTCATGTAGTCTGGATTGCGTATTCATAAATTTGAAGTGTTCATCTTGTTATACTATTAAAATTATCTAAAGTAGTTATACATGTGGTAAATAAATCAAAATCTAGTATAATATTACAGTGAAGTTTTTAATCCTGAACTTATATAAAATCACAAATGAAACCAGACAGCCAAATCAATGCAGAGAGGAAAGATAAACTGGGACATCACATCTCCTAAATTACGGTACAGAGAAAAACTATAGAAGTCAAAACAGTACCCTAACAAAATGTTATTTCTTTGAAAATGTTTACAATGTATTTTGATAATATTCATCACATACAGAGAGAACTCACTTCCCACAGTCCCAGGATTCCTTTAACTCACATTTTTTCTTCCATTTTCAGGTCCTCATTTTGGAGTCTTTTGTTTTTCTTCACAACATTGTGAGTTTGATTAATGGTGTTAGTATGCATGCAGGTATGAGACTATCTGGAGCAGCATGGTCAACCTACTACAGGCCATACCTCTAAAGACAATTAACTATACCACCTTATCTACTAATTAATTTTAATAGCTACTTAATTAAGTGTGGAGACTCCTGTCTTCTTCCTCCATCTATACTGGATGTTGGTTGGCTTTATCTTATACAGGTCTTGTTCAGACAACTTCAGATCCTATCAGTTCACTAGTGAGTTCAATGTCAAGAAGACATCTTTGCATTTGTAGGACTCGAATCCTTTTTGATCACTTGTTTTTTAATAATCTCTCAGCACCCTTTTCTATAAGCTATTTTAACATTTGGAAAATGATGGTGTGATATAGATTATCGTTCTTGCATGAGCATTCCACAGACAATTTTTGTCTATACTTTGACCAGTTGTCTGTGTATGATCTACCGCTGATGCCACAGAAAATTTTTCTGATAAAAATTAAGAGTGTAGAAATACATGGGATTACCAATGTGTATCGAGAAAGCAGTTTGATACTAAGCCCATTTTTAGTGAATTAACAGTAATAAGTTCTTCCCTCAGTATTAGAATTTACAAGCCCTGGGTTCTTAATGACATTTCAATAGCAGTTATAATTTTACACCTGAGAAGAGGGGGAAAAATCCACTCTGAAAGTAATAGGTTACTCCCATACATACATACACTATAGATAAATATTATCCAATGATCAGCTACTGTAATTACATCTTTCTGGGCTCATAGCTAGGTAAGGCTATGGATGGCTATTTCCAGCATTTTACATAAATCCTATAGCACTGTATATGCTATCCAGCAGAGAAGCAGCTTAAAGGCCAGCAGCAACTGGTTTTCATCATATTTTGTGACAAAATTATGTATATTTTCAGCAAAAGGGTTTTATCATAAAATTCTGATGGGCAAATAATAATATTATTAATAATCTATGCCCTTTGGGGAATATCTTTGTTAATCTTCCAATTCAATAATTCAGAGAGAATAATCTTAAACTGGGCACTGGGCATTTTACTTGACATTATATTCAGGTTGTGCAATAAAATTCAAAGTCTCCCAACCTGACTTCTGTAACCTACATTCCCACTCTCATCTTCCAATGTAAATTGCTCCCCTCATTTATCTTTTCCCCTTTCTTTCTATTCCTGTGTCTTTTTATTCTCCAGTTCCTAAAAACATTTTTTTTCTTTTTTACATTTTCACAAAGTTTCCAAGGTTCCAAGCTTCTATAAGTAATCCAGGCTGAGCATACAAAACTAACAACTCAAAACTAGGATCCACATATGACTGCAAGAAATCTGATTTAATGTATCTTGTTTGGGTTACTTCACTCAGTATAACTTTTTCCAATTATATTTTCTTGCCAATTTTATCATTTCTGTTTTATTTACATCTGATTAAAATAACCAAATGATTTTCAATAGTCACAGAGAATGCATATTAGAAAAAGACATGTTCTTTAGCTAAAAGTGTTTAGAACACTGAAAAGCCAAACATACCTGTACATCAAACCACAGGGAGTGGAGAGGTCTGTGGGATGGGGGTGGAGACATCCTCATGGTGACAGGGTCCCGGGAGAAGGTATGGGATGTGGAAGAGTCGGACGGTGGACTGGGTTGGGGGATAAAGTCTGGAGTGTAAAATAAAAAGATTAAATTTTTAAAAAATGGAAAAAAAAAGAAAATTCAAAGCCAAAATTACAATTTTCTTTAAAAAAGAAAAGAAAAGAAAAGAAAAGCAATGGAGATTAAACACATGCTGCAGATATATATATATATATATATATATATATACATTTTATCAATAAATATATATGTGTATGAATTAACATTAAGACTGAAGAGCTTCACCATAGCTCTCCTAATTTATTTTCTCTTGTAAGTGTCAAATTTTTTGAGAAGTAACTTTATGGAAGAGAGAATTTATTTTGACTCATGTTTTGAGAATATAACCCACCATGATGGGAACAGCATTGTGATTAGAGCAGGTTGTAGCTCTGTGACTAGCAAAAGATGGTATGCTACATTTGTCCCTGAGCAGAAGCAAGCAATCAATTGATCAGTCAATCAATAAGACAAATTCAGGTGTTCATCCCCCCTTTTTCATTTTTCTAATAATATTCAGGCAATGCGGGGTTGGGAATTTAGCTCAATGGTAGAGCGCTTGCCTAGGAAGCACAAGGCTCTGGGTTTGGTCCCCAGCTCCGAAAAAAAAAGAACCAAAAAAAAAAAAAAATCAGGCAATGAAACCAGTCCTGACATTCTTCAACAATGGGTTGTGACCTTGAAACGTGAAATGCATTAAACTGTTTCCTGCCAGTTTGTGTTGAAAAACAGACTGGGGCATGACATTACGAAGTTTATCAATGTACACTATTTAGAATGGCAAAACTCAGACAGGAAAAGAAATAGTCTGATGGTAAAGATCATTTGACCAAAGTAACTACTAGTTACTACTGGTAGGAATGAAAGTTAGTAAGCTACTATTGAAAATAAAATGGATATTTCTAAAAATAAAACTAACATAAAGTTGAAATATGTTCCTCATAAGACAAGTGTAGCTTTAGGTTAAGTTTAGGTTAGTAAAACAAATTCAGTCTGAACTCATAGCACCTTTGAACCTTTAAGGAACAATTGTGGAAATCATGTGAAGTGAAATGTCCCAGGTTTTTTAGATACATCAAGTATGTGCATTGGAAATTAATATCGCTGGTAGGCTGTATCCTAACTGAGAACTTTTCATGAATTATAGCCCAAAGAATGCTTAGAAATGGATTCCCAATTTGCCAGAGGCAACGTCTATGACTTCTAGGGACAAGCCCTTGAGGGACAGTGCCTCTTTTAATATATCTATCGTTAGGAACACTTGACCTTTTTGAAGAACACACAGTTGCTGTCCATGCAATGATAAATTGCAGAGCAAAATGAGAATTACATAAAATATTAGGACAGCACACACATCTGTGGCTCTTTCCTTCATTACAAAGAAATAGAATAGCAATTCTTCATTCTCCTGCTATGGCAAGATTATGAACATTCGAGGAACAACGTGTCAAAATTGCTTTCATATATGACAGTACCATCAGGTGAAATATGCTTACCCATTAATATGAATTTTCAATATAGCTCAGAGTTGTTTTAAAATGAAGGAGAATCTCTGAGGTCATGGCATTTATAATTATTTGTCATATCACACTAAATAATGTCATTGTGTGCAGCTGGTAGCTATAGGACCATGTTGCTTTGACAAATTGTACCCATCTGCTCTGTCTCTTGATTTATGTTAAATTTGTATGCCACTTAGTCTTTTAAGTATAATTGTCCTCATGAATTTATGGACTTTAATATAAAGCTTACTTTGTGTCCTCAAAATGAAATTCCCATTTATTATTTGTCTCCCTCTTAATTTTGGCTTGATCAGAGAGTCATAATGACTGATATTCCCCACTGTTCTGAGTTCTCCTGCCTGATAATTGACCACAGTGGGAGTTACTTACAACGACTAACAGTTCAAGAGCAATTAGTGTGCAATAAAGCTTACAAAGGACACAACATGTCTGGAAGAAAGTTTTAGATCAATATGGCTTTTAAGTTCTAAATTTTGGAGGAGAGAAGGAACACTCATGAGCAGAGAATGCTTGTTCATATACAAGCATTTCAATCGCTGTATTGTGAGCATTGCACTGATGTTGGCATGGGAGGAAATTTTGATTTAATTTTAGAAGATTATTTAAGTTATGTATAAAAAATTTAGAAAATATTTTTAAATCAGAAAATAATGTTTGAATAGTTAGGAAGAATATTATGACACCTAGCATTCAAGTAAGAAAAGAGCCCAAAGACATGTATTAAAGGCTTAGTTAGGGATTTAGAGGAGTGATTAAACAATAAGAATGCTTACTTCCTTCATGAGTAGATTAATCCACCCATGCATTCATAATCCCCAAGTGTTTCGTTACAGTGATGGTAGTGCTGATAAAAGTACTTAGCTCAAGGGGGCATTTCTTTGCAGGATATATCTTACCACCTGTCTCCTCTGGTCTCTGATTACTGGGCCACTATTGGATGAGTAAACCTTTGTTATGGCTGACAGTTGTGTGCCTCATTTCACAGTTGAGAGAATAGTGGCCTCAAACCTCTAAGAATGTTAGCCCAAATAAGTATTTTTAAACTGATAGTTTTCTCTTTCAAAGAATTTGTTATAATATACAAAGTAGACTAATGTAATAACTAAAGATATTTACACTAGTTGAAGCTCCCATCATTTGCCTAGACCATGGATGGTTCATAGACAGAGAATTTTGTTTTGCTAACCAAATTAATTTCTATTAAGAAGTAATCAGAACAAATAAGGAAGTTGGCAACTGAAAGTAGAATTTACAAATTTGATTCAATCAAGGTAAAACTAACAAAAAGTTTAGGTTCAACAATTCTAACATTAAAAATAATGATATTCTGCCCTGACATTCCCCTACAGTGGGGGTGGATGGGAGGGCATGACCTCATAGAAGAAAGGGTAGGGGGGTAGGATAAGGGGTTTATGGATGGAAAACTGGGAAAGGGGATAACATTTGAAATGTAAATAAATTTAAAAATCCAATAAAAAATAATGATATTTTGTATAACAATTTAAACAGAATGACTTTGGGTTTTGATAGAATTGGCAATATGAAAGACACCAGTTTCTCAAAATGTTTTACTGTAAGATTATTTTGGTGTGTACTAATATTCTACATACAAGTCTTACAGTGAGTGGTTTCTAGAAACTCATTTCTCTTTCACTAAAACACATATTGAAAAAGGTAATGTTGGAACATCAAACACCAGGAAAACTTACTCCAGGAAACTAGAGTGCTTCAAAGCTAGAATAGTTCTTTCATTGTTTTGTCTCCTAGATGGTGATATTACATGTTATAAATCCTATATTTTTTATGAATAAGATTTTTTGTCAATACATTTCACTAATCTTTGTACAATACTCATCTAGACACCACTTTCATGTGAAAACTACAGATTTCTTGTACTTAAAAAATAATTAAGAATCTTAAAGTTACCTTTTTGAATTTAAGAGCAAACTACGTATATGCTCCATTACACAATTAATATATAGAATAATGCCAAACTTAAGTTTAATATATTTGAGGAATTACAAAAATGCAAGGTTCTTCTGAATATATGTGCCTTTTGAATTTTTTAAAAGAGCAATATTTTAATTGAATTTTTTTTAAAGAAGCATTTGAAAACTCTGGAAACCATACCTGTGTACATATGTGTATGGTAGGTTAATCAATGGACTAGCATAGCCCAAGGAACTAAAAGACTTCCTTTCCATTTACAAGAATGTTAAAGAAATCTAATATAATAAAATAAATCCTTCACTAGTTTTTCATTTCCAGAAACATTAGTATAAATTATCTTAAATTCAGAGAAATATTTATCTAAGAACATTAGTCATTTTTATTATGAAATGTAAAACACAAGTGGAGTATAAGTACTACTTTGATAATATGGGTGATAATACAAAGAAAGTCCAGATGATGGAAAATATTTCAGTATTTCTCAGTTTTCAGAGTATGAAAATGTTCAAATGTATTCATCTGTATTCATAGAACTCTTTTCTGAAGCACCCACTGTGAATTAGGTCAAGTATGTGAAAAATATTTCTATAGATCACATGAAAATTACTCAAACAACTGAATGGTCATAAAAGTCTTATTTGCGTTATATAAAAATAATCAAACTTTCATAACTATTGTTACTTAATAATTATGAGATTAAATATGTATTATATAATAATTATGTTAGTGCTGTTTCATACAACTGTGCTGTTAACAAAAAATATGAAAAAATTAAGTTAAGAAAATATAAGGAATAGTTTACCTTCTCTTAAATTATTCCAAAATAGTCAGTTTACTTGCAAGATGCTTATATATGTTCAATTTTCTAGTCTCTGTTTCCCTACCCTTTGTGTAATTCCTTCTACACAATGAGGACAGAATGAGGACAGAACTATGAACCTCCATCTAATCAATGTTCTATGAGAAGGGGTAGTGCTCATGAAAGATGTAAAGAAACTCTCTAGTAAGTTGATAAATGTTAATTGAAAAGAGATTATGCAGGGTAGGCTTGACTTGATTGAGACACCCATCAAAGACAGACTAGCTAACAGAGAGCCACTCTTGATATTATTAAAGAAACAAGTTGTTTTGAGTTATGTAGCTTCAAGGAACTCTTTATGAAGGACACTGAGCCTCAGAGTTCTAGAACCCACCTCCGACTTGTCCCTAGACTATGTTAGGTATGTAGAACCTAGTAAGCACTGCCAGATTTCTGATTAATGAGAACTGTGGCAATGTCTACATATTGTCCTAAGATGTTCAATTATTTATTAGCATAGATTAAGAAGTAGAATCAAAGAAAGGATGAAGTTATATATAAATCCTAAATAACTATAATATGGATTATAGTCAGAGGTCATGAAAAATTGGATTTGTTGTTTTCATTATAATTACAATTGACATCATTGAAACATATATTTATTTGTTGTTAATTATCTACTAAAATGCAAGTTCTCTGGAGACAGAAAATTTGTTTACCAGTTGCCATATCTCTCAAGCCTAAATAATATCTGACAAAGAATACTAATGAACATTAATAATAGAAGTAAGTAATACATATTAGGAACAGTGATGTTCAGATTGCAGAAATGGCCAGAAGCAAAATAAAAATTTAGAATCAAATCTTACTATCTGTTTTACTGTAATTATATATTAACTGAACTCTCAATTTTATCTCCTTTTATTTTGACCCCTTTTCTCCAATCTGTGATTCTGCTTTCATTATGTGATTTTTTTTTATTTAGAGACAGAAAACCATAGACAAATAGTTCTTTTTTTCTCCACTTAGTATTTAATTTATTGAAGACATTTAGAAATTTTATTTCAATGACATTTATACTAACAAATTATTTTTTAAAAACACACAGGTAACTGAAGTTAACCAGTCACATAGCTCCTTGTGGGGGACAGAGCAGGGTCCTCAGAAGTACATACACTCCTGAGAACTCAGAGGAGACTACTCTCTGCCCTCATTCCTGACCCAAGAGGAAATCGCCTAGTGTCATCTGTGCACTATGGGCACTGCACCTATGAGCAGTTAGGGGCAGGACCCTTCAGGTTTCTGCCTGTGCCAAGATTTGAAAGTCAGTCACCAGGCCCACCTACACACCTGAGAGCAGAGGTAATACTAGCTTTTCTGCTCCAAGTGACCTGCATGGTGGACTCAGGATACACAGGGGAAGAAGTCCTCTGGGACAGGGCATTTCCGGTTTCTGTCTGTGCCTGTAACTGAACTGAACCGATCACATATCTCCCTGCACCCAAATCCTATGGGGGAGAGAGCTGAACACCCAGAAGTATAAACAATCTTGAGACCTCAAGACAGACTGCAACATTTGCCCACCTCTGCCCAAATCACTGGTCCAAAAGGGAACTGCATAGTGCCTCTGAATACAGGAATATAGAGCGCTCAGTGGCAGGAACCTCTGGGTTTTGCCTGCACCTGGAACTGAACTGAACTGGTAACACAGCTCACTGCACCCAAATCCCATTGGGGAGAGAGGTGGACCCTCAAAAGTATGGACACCATGAGAACTCAGAGGAGACTATTCTCTGCCCACATTCCAGACCCATGAGGAAATCGCCTAGTGCCATCTGTGCCCCCTGGGCACAGGGGAGTAGGAGCACAGGACTCCTCAGGTTTCTGCCTGTACTGAGAGCTGAAAGCCAGCCAACATGAGCACCTATTCATCTGAGAGTATATCTCTCTGTTCCCAGACCCAGCTGAATGAAAACGGGTCTACAGGAATGCTGACACCCAGGCCTACAGGAGGGTCAAGCCACTGTAAAAGACAGTAAGACAAGCTAACACCAGAGACAACCTGATGACGAGAGGCAAGCATAGGAACATAAGCAACACAAACCAAGAATACTTGGCATCATAAGAGACCAGCTCTCTCACCAAAGCAAATAGTAGATATCCAAACACACCAGAAAGGCAAGATATAGAAGTCACATTTTTTCATAATGATGGAGGAGTTTAAGAAGGACATCAATAACTCCCTTCAAGAAATACAGGACAACACAAGAAAACGAGTAGAAGTCCTTAAAGAGAAAACACAAAAATTTCTTAAAGAATTATAAGAAAACATAATCAAACAGGTGAAAGAATTGAACAAAACAGTCCAGGATTTAAAAATGAAAAGAGAAATAATAAATAAATCAGAAAGGGAGACAACCCTGGAGATAGAAAACCTAGGTAAGCAATCAGCAGTCAAAGATGAAAGCATTACCAACAGAATACAAGAGATAGAAGAGAGAATCTCAGGGACAAAAGATACCATAGAACATATTGACACCACCATCAAAGATAACGTAAAATGAAAAGAGTTCCTAGCCCAAAATGTCCAGGAAATCCAGGACACAATGAGAAGATCAAACCTAAAGATAATAGGTATAGAAGAGAGTGAATATTCCCAAATTAAGGGGCTAGTCAATATCTTCAACAAAATTATAGAAGAAAACTTCCCTAACCTAAAAAAAGAGATTCCCATAAACATACAGGAAGCATACAGAACTCCAATTAGATTGTACCAGAAAAGAAATTCCTCCCGTCACATAATAGTCAAAACACCAAATGCACAAGACAAAAAAAAAGAATTTTAAAAGCAGTAAGGGACAAAGGTCAAATAACATATAAAGGCAGACATATAAGAATTATACTGAACTTCTCACCAGAGATTATGAAAGTCAGAAGATCCTGGGGAGATGTCATACAGACCCTAAGAGAAAAAAAAGACACCAGACCAGGCTACTATTTCCAGCTAAACTCTCAATTACCATAGATGGAGAAACCAAGATATTTCGTGACAAAACCAAATTTACACAATATGTTTCTACAAATCCAGGTCTATCAAGGATAATAGATGGAAAACTCCAACACTAGGAGGGAAACTACACCCTAGAAAAAGCAGGAAAGTAATCTCCTTGCAACAAAACCAAAAGAAGAGAGACACACAAACATAATTCCAACTCTAACAACAAAAGTAACAAGAAGCAATAATCACTATTCCTTAATGTCTCTCAACATCAAGGACTCAATTTCCCAATAAAAAGATATAGACTAACAGACTGGATAGGTAAAGAGGACACTGCATTTTGCTGCATAGAGGAAACACACTTCAAAAAAAGAAGACATACACTAGCTCAGAGTGAAATGCTGGAAAACAACTTTACAAACAAATGGTCTGAAGAAACTAGCTGGAATAGACATTCTAATATTGAATAAAATCGACTTTCAACCAAAATCCATCAAAAAAAAAAGATAAGGAAGGACACTTCATATTCATCAAAGGAAAAATCCACCAAGATGAACTCTAAATATTTATGCTCCAAATGCAAGGGCAACTACATTCATAAAAGAAACCTTACTAAAGCTCCAAGCATGCATTGCACCTCACACAGTAATACTAGGAGATTTCAACACACCACTCTTATCAATGGACAGAACAGGGAAACAGAAAATAAACAGAGACAGAGAAATGAACAATTTTCTAGACAAATACTAGGTTCAAAAATTAAATCAGAAACAGATAAACCATCTAAACAACCACATAATTCCTAAAAAATTAAAAGCTTTTATTATAAGTCTCCCAACCAAAAGAGCCCAGGACCAGATAGGTTTAACATAGAATTCTTTCAGACCTTCACAGAAGACCTCATACTAATACTATACAAACTATTCCACAAAATAAAAACAGAAAGAGCACTACCAAATTCCTTCTATGAAGCCACAATTACTCTTATACCTAAACGATAAAGACCCAACAAGGGAGAGAACTTCAGACCAATTTCCCTGATGATTATTGATGCAAAAATACTCAATAAAATTCTCGCAAACCAAATCCTGAACACATCAAAATGATCACCTATCATGATCAAGTAGGTTTCATCCTTGGGATGCAGGGATGTTTCAAGATACGGAAATCCGTCAATGTAATCCAGTATATAAACAAACTCAAAGGAAAAAAAAAAACACATGATCATTTCATTAGATGCTGAGAATGCATTTGACAAAATTCAACACCCCTTCATGATAAAAGCCCTGGAAAGATCAGGAATTCAAGGCCCATACCTAAACATAGTGAAAGCCATATACAGCAAACCAGTCTCTTACATTAAACTAAATGGAGAGACTCGAAGCAATCCCACTAAAAATCAGGGACTAGACAAGGCTGCCAACTCTCTCCCTACTTGTTCAATATAGTGCTCAAAGTCCTAGCCAGAGCAATCAGACAACAAAAGGATGTCAAAGGGATACAAATTGTAAGGGAAGAAGTCAAAATATACCTATTTGCAGATGCTATCATAGTATACTTAAGTGACCCCAAAAGTTCCACCAGAGAACTACTAAGGCTGACAAACATCTTTAGCAAACTGATAATGAGACCCCTGTTGGAGGAATTAGAAAAAGGATTGAAAGAGCTTAAGGAACTTGCAACCCCATAAGTACAGCAATGTCAACCAACCAGAGCTCCAAGGCACTAAACTACTACCCAAATACTATACAGGGACTGACCATGCCTCCAAATGCATATGTAGCAGACGATGGCCTTGTTGGGCACCAACAGAAGGAGAAACCCTTGGTCCTGCAAAGATTGGATAGGCAGCGTAAGGGAATGTCAAGGGGGACTGGAACGGGGATGGATGATCAGGGGAACACCCTTATAGAAGAAGGAGAGGGTGATGGTATAGGGGACTTTTGTCTGGGTAAACGGGAAAAGGTTAACATTTGAAATGTATATTAAAAAATATCCTATTGAAAAAATATACAAAAGAATTTACAAAGGCCAAAAACAAAAACAAAAACAAAAAACCCCACATAGGTACAGGGTAAAATTTCCTGAACAGAACACCAATGACTTATGCTCTAAATGAAGTGTCCACAAATGGACCTTATAAAATTGCAAAGCTGCTGTAAGGCAAAGGGCTCTTTTAATAGGCAAAACAGCATCCAACAGATTTGGAAAGGTCTTTACCAATCCTACATCTGGTAGAGGGCTAATGTCCAATATTTACAAAGAACTCAAGATGTTAGACTCCAAAGGAACAAATCACCCTAATAAAAAAAAATGGGGCACAGAGCTAAACATAGAATTCTCAAATGAGGAATATCGAATGGCTAAGAAGCACCTAAAGATATGTTCAACATCCTTAGTCATCAGGGAAATGCAACTCAAAACAACTTTGATATTCCACATCCTACCAGTCAGAATGGCTAAGATCAAAGACTCAGGTGACAGCAGATGCTGGCAAGGTTGTGGAGAAAGAGAAACACTCCTCCATTGTTGGTGGGATTGCAAGCTGGTACAACCATTCTGGAAATCAGTCTAGTGGTTCCTCAGAAAATTGGACATAGTCCTCCCTGAGGACCCCGCTATACCACTCCTGGGCTTATATCCAAAAGTTGTTCAAACATATAACAAGGACACATGCTCCACTATGTTCATAGCATCCTTATTTAAAATAGTCAGAAGCTGGAAAGAACCCAGATGTCCTTCAACAGAGGAGTGGATACAGAAAATGTGGTACATCTACACAATGGAATATTACTCAGCTATCAAAAACAATGACTTCATGAAGTTCATAGGCAAATGGATGGAACTAGAAAATATCATCCTGAGGTAACCCAGTCACAAAAGTACACACAAAGTATGCACTCACTGATAAGTGGATATTAGTCCAAAAGCTCAGAATATCCAAGATTCAATTCACAGACCACATCAAGCTCAAAAGAAGGCAGAAGTAAACAAGGATGCTCCACTCTTTCTTAGAAGGGGGAACAAAATACTCATGAGAGGAAATACAGAGACAAAGATTGGAACAGGGACTAAAGGAAAGGCCATCCAGAGACTGCCCTTCCCTGGAATCCATTCATTATGCTGCTACCAAACCCAGTCATTATTGCTGATGCCAAGAAGTGTTTGCCGACAGGATCTTGATATGGAATTTTCCTGAGAAGCTCTGCCAGAGCATTATTGATGCAGATTAAGATGCTTGCAGCTAACCATCAGATTCTGAACATGGACCTGTATGGAAGAGTTAAAAGACTGAAGGAGCTGAAGGGGTTTGCAACCCTATAGGAAGAACAACAATATCAATCAACCAGACACCCCCCCACACACACACAAACACAGAATTCCCAGGGACTAAACCACCAACCAAAAAGTATACATGGAGGAACCCATGGCATCAGCTGCATATGTAGCAGAGGAGGGCATTGTCTGGCATCAATAGGAAGAGAAGCCTTTGGTCCTGTGCTGGCCCATTTCATCAGTGTATGGGAATATCGGGGTGTAGAGGTGGAAGACAGTTGTTGGGAGGAGCAGCATCCTTATAGAAGCAGTGGGAGGGGGATGGAAAAGTGTGGCACAGGGAAAGGAGATAACATTTGAAATGTAATTATGTAAAATATGCAAATAAAATACGTTAAAAAATAAAATAAAGTAAAAAGCAAGGTGAGCATACAGAATAACTTAGAGTATGATACAGTATCAAGGAGCAATTATTTATTCATTCCATTATAAGTAACCATCTTGTCCTGAAAACACTTATGTCACAGTAATGGAACAGTGTGCTCATACCACACAAACCTCCTTTATGACTTAGTCCAGTTTATATACTGCACCTGGGGTAATAAATCAGCTTCCCACCTTGTGTTCTAGTAAGTAGACTCTCCTCTGCCAAGGCCCAGAAACCCTACTACCATTTACTCACTCAATTCTTTCGGTCTAATTTTATTTTCATTTGTCTTTATTTCTTTACACTTCTAAGTCCAATTTGAACATTTTTTTTACCAGTTAACTGGTAAAACCAGATGAATTGAAATTTAACCTCTCATATTTTACAAAAAGCTATTAATTATATGATTCAACAATGAAACTCCATGGTATTCAAGCCTGTGGTCACACAATTAACCCTTGTTTAAGTTAGTGGAAAAATGAAAAACAAAACCAGCACGACTTGAATAAAGGAAGGAATCTGAAGGAAAGGTGAAAAGCTATGAAGTTTGATGGAGATGAGAGAGCATAGACCCATGCGAGAAATCAAAATACTTTATACACTTTTGTGAAATTTCCAAAAAACATACTTAATCAATTAGCACAGTAAAATAAAACATTAAATTATAGCCATATAGTCAGCATAATACAGGAGAAAAATAATAGAATATATTACTTGAACTCTTGATTCAATTGCATATTAGTTGTATGATCTTGAAATTTATTCTTTTATGCAATTCCTTACATAATTGAAAAATCAGATAATAATCTTTTCCATTTTTATCTTGCTTAAATAATAACCCTTCAAGTGCTTGCACAGAGTTACTTTACACAAAATCACACAGACGTATGTTGTTTTCCTAAAATAACACAAAATAGTTGATATATGGCTTCAGAAAAACATGTTTTAGTGCCTAAGTATTGTCATCTTTGTCAAGAATATAAAAACTAAGGCTATAAAAAGTGGCTAAATGGATAAGGACATTTACTCCTCATACAGAATACCAGAGAGTGGTTCTCTGTAGTTCCTTAGTGGGTCACAACATTCTGTCACCACAGTTTTTAGTATATTGATGCCTTTCTTATGCTTTCATGGTCAATGTCTGTTTATAACACACATACATATATGTGAGACTAACATCTATACATGTACAATAAATAATAAGCTATTTTAATTACTAGAGATTAAAGGGAAAGATATGAAAATATAATTATAAAACATCAAATATTTAATGTTAAGAGTAGTTGATAAACACAGATTCAGTAATTGGAATTAAATGTAACACAGAAAACAAACACATCTTTATTTTCATGACATGCACACACTTTAATACGCTATAAAATTCCTCTATTACCAGAAATTTCTCTCCCATTTATGGAGTTGTTTTGATTATATCACTACAAATTGCTAAAGATATTCCACCCGGACCCCCAGTACTACACTAACATAAAATAGTAACCTACTACAAAGATACGAAAGAAGTGAATGTGTTTTGTTTAGTTCCAGAGGAAGTGATATCTTCTTTTAGTCTATATTTATACAACATATAATCTAAAGCATTAGATGTAAATATATAGCTATGATAACAAGGCCAGCCTTATTCTCATGAAAGGAAAATTAGCAACGTTAAATAAGGCTTCAAAATACTTTTTTCACTGCCTATTCAGATTAAGTTTTCTAAAGCCATGATTATCCATGAATTACTGACATTTGGAAGGTATACATGCTGTTACAAAAACAAATAAAAACAAGCACTTCTAAAGAAGTACTTGATCTATTAAATGAAAAGTCTTGCTGATTTTAATTGTCCTAAATTCAAGACAGCAGCACTCAGCACTGAGAAATAGAAAGCCTGCACAGTGTGAAGACTCTGAAGGCCCCATCCCGTCCTCTCCACACATGGAAACACTACAAACCTTAGTCAGAATAAGTGTTCGCTAGTTTAAGAAGTTAATAAAAAAAAAAGAAAGAAAGCCTCCACTCACAGTGTTTTATGTCGGCCAAAAAATATTTTTAAAGCATTGACAATTATCTTATTGAATTATATTACTTCTAATACTATGCAAGTTGATGGTTAATGGTCTGGAATCAAATCGTAGAAGAGGAAATATGATTTTATCAAAGTTTTTTTATTTGATCAAAGACAAAGTCAGCATGTGAACAAATTAATGACATCTTTAAACAAACACGTATCTTAAGTAGCACAGCCTTAGCACTTTATGAATAATTTTGGTCACAACTGATGTATTATTATGTATTGGTATGGATGAGTGAGAATAGAGCAATGGCACAGATGAATGTGTTGCATATATTTCCTTTATTAATAATAAAACCTGTGCTTGGAAAATATCTCTTAACTTCAAAATTGAATAAGTAGCAATCACAAGGCAATATTTACCCCTTAGCTTGTTTCGACTCCATGTTTTACAACTCGTAAGTTCTACTGTGTGAGTGTATGTGTGTGTGTGTGTGTGTGTGTGTGTGTGTGTGTGTGTGTGTGTGTGTGTGTGTGTATACACAAGAGATGAGAAGAGCATGTCAGCTTTAGGTACTGAAGACCCACACCCATGTTTGCTGCAAGTCAAATTCAGGTTCTCTACAATGAGAGTATACATTTTAACCACTGGGCTATTTCTCCACCACCGTTAGAAGTGCCAATAAATAATTGAAAAATGACTCCTACACTTGATGAACACTTGGAGCAAAATGGAAGTATACAAAATTAATGCACAAAATTTGGTAGCCTCCCTATATACAGACGACAAAAAGACTGAAAGAGAAAAAATATAAAGAACTGTTCACCATCTTTAGTAATCAGAGAAATACACACACACAATTTATAAATCTATAACCTAATTACACTTATATTTCAATAAGTAAAAAAATATCACCTTTTCTTTCAAGATAAGTTCTTATAATAGAAATATGATTCACCTTTTAATCTAAAACATGTGCTGGAATATAAGGGACAATACACTGGAAGGAATCATGAAAAGATAGTTATCCTTCGGAAACCAGATAAAGGGACATGTGCTTGTTCTAGATTACTCTGTCATTAGACCTCCCAGAGGTGGCATGGACATGGGAAACTTATGCCATACCCAAGATATTTCAAATATCTCAAAATAATTTTAAAGAGCCAGGGAGAAAGCCATGTTAGCTAAACCCTCAAGAGATCTTCAGGATACCCATCTGAGTACCTAGAAGAAAGTACTAAGACAGTCAATGAATAGACAATCTATGACTGTGGTGTGGTGGTTTAAATACAGATGACTCTAGAAGACTCATGTGTTTGAATGATTGACTCATAAGGAATAACACTATTAGTCGGTGTGGCCTTGTTAGAGGAAGGGTGTTAGTGTAGAGGTGCACTTTGAGGTTTCTTATATTAAAACTATTCCTAGTCTAGCATACAGTCTCTTTTTCCTGTCTGTGGATCAAGATATAGAAATCTCAGCTCCGGGGTTGGGGATTTAGCTCAGTGGTAGAGCGCTTGCCTAGCAAGCGCAAGGCCCTGGGTTCGGTCCCCAGCTCCGAAAAAAAGGAAAAAAAAAAATCTCACCTCCTTGTCTAGCATCTTGTTTGCCTGCATGCTGCCATATGTGCAGGGAGAACTAGGCTCTGTCCAGTCACTGTATGTTATTTGGTTGCTGGTTCAGACTCTGAGAACCCCAAGTCTCCAGGTTAATTGGCTATGTTGGTCTTCCTTAGGAGTCCCTAACCCCATTGAGACTCAAAAACCTTCCTCCTATTCTTCTGTAGAAATGCCAAATTTTCATTCACTATTTGGTTGGGTGTCTGTATCTGTCTGGGTCAGCTGCTGGGTGGAGGCTCTCAGAGGACTAATTTTGAAAAGGTAGCACAAACTCTATGTTTGTAAGGTAAATGCTGCTCAACCCCACTGTGTGTTCCCCTTTTACATCTAAAATTAAGTTTGCCAAATTGTAATTAGAGGCATATGTAATGTCTTTCATGTTTCTTCATTATTTCCATACTGTCAAAATAATTACAGAGAGTTGTTTAATCAGTATTTGGAGGGAGTAGAAATCGTATCTACAGAAATCAGAAGGCATGCAGATTCAGGTAGATTTGAGGTGTTTGTAAACTTGGCAGTATCATTTTCACCTGTAATATTTTTGACCTCAAGGGAATTATTCAACAAATCCTGATAGAATAGTTATGTATTTTGTTCCAGCAAAGGAATTTAGTCTTTTCATATTGTGTACCATTTAAATAAATAAACCACAGCATTATTGAGGCTGTTAGTACCATGCAATGTGTTTAGAATTTCAAAAATATAATTACACTAATGAAGATGCTTAAGAGTCACACGAACTGCATATTTTCTTTACGGCAATATCAGCAACTATGCTGAAGAGCTAGCATCAGAACATTAATTACTTGGGATGAAGTACAAAGATCAAGGATATTATATTTAGTCACCATAATTTTGTCAAACACTTATTATGAATCTCAACACAGAATTAATTAAAAACAGAACATGAGAATGAAACAAACCTAACTAAAATAGAGCATGTTATTATGTTTTTATTTTATTCTTCTTATATTCATTTTATACAACACTTGAGAAAAGAGATGGCTATATGTGTTCATAGATATATGAGTATATTACTATATGCGTATAGAAAATAATTTGTGTTTGTTTGGATGATTGCTTTTGTTTTTGATATTTTGATATTTTATTTGATATATGTCATTTTGACTGGATGTTTGAATTTTTAATATTTGCTATGTTTCTTTATGCTAAGAGTTATATTTTCTTAAAATTAATAGGTGTCACCTGTTTTTCATAAAAATAAAATGTATCTGGAAACTGGGAACAGAGCTGTGCAGTAGAGTGCTTTTCTAGAATGTGTTGAACCCTAGCTTCAATCTCCAATACTAAGATAAAAACTAAGTAAATAACATTTTTATCTTCAACTATTTAATCTAAATTGTTATGTTGAAAAAAACACATGGATTTAATCGTGTATGCACAGTTACTAGTAGGACCCACTGCTATATTTCATATTATCTGCATAACGTGGGAAATTTTCAATCATTTTATTGATTATCCAATGTCTTCACACCAACCCATGAAAGAGGCTTCCACTTAGGATGATGCCCTTGATTTATCTTGGAAAAATTCAAATAACTATTACTTTTTAACAGTTTCCTTTTCCCCTTTTGTTGAGTATTCATTTGAGGGGTTTCATTGTTCTATATTTCTGTATTTTGTCAGAGAGCGCACAAAAGGATTTATTATTTTAGAAGTTCTTTGCCTTTAGTAGGTAGTCTTTTGAGAACAGACTACTGAACTATTTTTTTTTCCAATCAAGTTCCACAGTAGGGGAAAGAAAAAAAGGAAAAGAACAAAAGATTAGACAAAAAATAGAAATGCTATTATCTTGAAAACCAGGTTCCCGGTTGAGGCATTATTGTTTTAATGCCCTTCATATACTTTAAAAGAAAGCTACTCAAAGACTCAAAATCAACTTTTCCCTTACTTTAATAAATTCTCAAATATTCTGCAGTGGAATAAAATAGCAAACCCTTCCTGTGCAGAAACCTAAGCCGGAGCCTGGGGCTCGAATCCCAGCATTGTCACTGTGGGTTGTGCCACAGGGAGAAGTTCAAAGACTCACCTGTACCTCCCACTATTCATGTGTCAAAAGCAGGTGATCAGTTTACAGGACGTGCTGAGTGATGCTTGGGGTCAAAGGAGTAAGGCATATTACTTGTGAGGTATCAAATTGTTCCTAACTCAGTAGCAATATTCAAAGAATAACTACCATTACATCATTAGTGTTAGGTAACTGGCTACTTTACTATTCATAGTAACAAAGTAAACTAAATTCGACTAAGAAGTTTTATCTAAGCCACTATAACATTATAAGATATAAGTTTTAAATATCTTTTATTGTTCTAGTAAGGAAATAGATATGTAACAAAATAGTCAATGCCATGTGTAAGGTAGTGTTTTGTTCTGTATAACCAAGACTGCATTTATTTTTTATACTCATGCTTAATGTTCACAAAAAGTTTTTAATAAGTAAATTAGGAATCTATATGGGCAAATAACACTTCATTAACTAGTTTTCTAAATATTTAAAGTTTACATAAATAATATTTACTTGCCATCGCGTAGTAAAGCAATTCAAGAAATCTTATCTGACTGCTACTAATTTAAAGCAAGAATTCAAACATTTGTGTATATTACATATTTAGAGAATTCACATTAAAATTTAAGCATGGTTATGCATATTTAAGCTAGTTTGAGAAACTCAAATATTCAGTGTGTATATTTTATACTTTGGGATATATATATATGTGTGTATATGTCTGTATATATATGTATATATATTCACATATATGTATATTGGGCTATTTATTAAGATACATACACATGTATGTTTTACATTTTATTTAGATTATTTCTTTAGAATAAAAATAATGAAATCATTGAGTCAAAATAGAAACGTGATAGATTTTTGTATGTTTCTTCACATACGTTTGAAATATTTTGAAAGAGGTATTTTAACAACTCAAGTCTGTAATATTTTGTAAATCTGTATGAATTCTCATTATAAGGAAATATGCTATTTAACAAATAATAGGGCATTACAATCATAACGACATTCTAACATTAGGTGGCCATCTTTGTACTGAGTTTCTATTCCAGTGGCAAGCATTTTCTTCAGGGCAGTTTAATCCCATCCAACTTGAATTCCTTGATTAGTCTATTTTGTGATAGTCCACAGAGGCTTAACTATAGTTTATGTCATTAATCTTCCCCTTATGAATAGACTTTAGTACTACAAAGTGTTTATATTTTCTCTTAGAATGAAAATCCCTTCTAACTGGCCAATACAGGTTGCCTGCAATTTTAATACATAATGGAGGGTCTGATCAGCTGATAATAAGTCTCAGTCTCCTACAAACGTCTCCTGACATTACTTTGCTTGTACTCTTTCTCTGGGGCATATTATATCCCCATATATATTTAGTATATTTTGTTATAGGCATTACTCTAAACACTCTCATAAAAAAATGTAGTGCCATTTTTACATTTCTGAAGTATATACATTGTTATAAATGTATAATCATATGTCTTTTTTGAAGCTTCTAGTTTTCAGTAAATTAAATACATAGTGTATTTCCTCATATTGATACAGCTTTCATGGATGAATTATTTTTAATACTATGGACATTTCTTTGGAATGAATGTAATATTCTTTCATTTATTATTTTGTTTGGTATTGAAGTTTTTAGTTTCTTTTCTGTATTTCTATCATGATAATTTTCTATGAATATTGCAAATGTGCAGAGTCTAGTATAAGAATCAATGATTTTTTTCACATCTTCATAATGATGGTGAATGTTTCATTGTATTTACTTTTTTACTAGTTTCAAATTATTCTCTAAAACTATTTTACAAAAGCTGATTTATTTCCCAAAGCTAATAAAATATTTTTATTTCTATTAAATTTGTATTAGAAATATTTATTGTTTTCACACTTAAGAAATATTTTCCACAAACTTATGTGGATTGTTATCTTGAAGCAACTTGTTTCTCAATGAATAATAGTAAAACTTATCATTTTGCATAGGGTTATTATTATGTAAAATTCTTCTTTATTGGGTTCATCTTGATATATTAAAAAACTATTGATAATTTGAGCTGTGATCAAGAAAGCCTTACGGTTCATCAGTTCACTAACCTTTAGAGATATTTCTCCCTAGTCAAAGTTTTCTTAGAGTCATTCTTTCAAAGCAAGATTTATAGTTGTGTTTTCTGGGCCCTATGTTTGGAGCAAGTATTATTCCCTAAGGACATGTGATTCCTTCTGCAGAATGTAATCATCAGAAAAGAGAGTACCTGGACCAAACAATAGAGTTTCAACTCTTGTTTTCTTTTCGAATTTTAACAGCCTCAGATCTTTAAATGCAATCAGCTTTGAATGCATTTTTGTATATGGTGTGAAATTAGAACTCATTTCATTGTTCTGCATATAAATATTGAGTTGTACCTAAATTTTTCATCACTATATGCCCCAGAAAATTTGATCAAATATCCACTGAATATGAGTATTAGTGTTTATTTCTGGCTTATCTTCTGTTCCATTCATCTGTATTTGTTTTTATGTCATTATTACTATACTTTCATAATTTAATTTGGAAGGAGATGTGATGCCCTTATTTTTTCTTCAGTATTAATTTACCCCTCTCTCTTTCCTTATTATATTAAATATTGGTGTTGAATGAGAATCTCACACATGCCAAGCAAGCTCTCTGCCATTAGACTATACCTACATTAATTGTTTCTCTGATAATACCTTGACATATTAGCACGGCTTTTTTTTTTTTTTTGGAGCTGAGGACCTAACCCAGGGCCTTGCACTTTGCTAGGCAAGCGCTCTACCACTGAGATAAGTCCCCAACCCCACGGCTTTTTTATTTACACAGAAATTCAAAGACTAATTCAGCACTTGATCATACTTTTATAGCAATAAACTCTTTATCATGATATTCTTTGAACTGCATAAGAACACCTACAAGGACATTCAAGGCTACTTCTCATATGACCTAGGGCCACAACATTTTCCAATATCACCCTCTTGAGAAAATTTCTGACATATGATTGCTTGGAAGACAATCCACCTTTGCGCCACAAGAACAGGAGAATAAAGTTAGTAGTGGTATGGTAAATATTTGAAAATTACTGACAAAGTGGCATTTAAGTGCTCTTATATATATTTGTACCTGAGGTAACACATATATTAGCATGGTTTACTATTCCACAACACATATGTATTTCAAAACATCTTATTGTATGTTACAAATATAAACAACATTTTATCAGTCAAGTCAAAAGATTAATAAAGAAGACACAAGGGAAATACAATAAATATGGGATGGCAGTTTTCAGGGAAGAAAGGAGGAAGGAAAGTAGGGAAGACACACACAACACCTCCTCTTCCCCTGACTGTGAAGGGTGGCAGCAACCTAGCCTCAAGAAAAAAGGCAAACGGCCTAAAAAAAAATGGTCTTCCTCACTCTCACATCCACCAGGATATTCTACTAGTTTAATCCAGTGCTACGTATTTTTCTGCATTTTAAATCAACAGAACTGAAGTCTATTCTCATATCATGATGATTTCTACCTCTACAACAGGTTTGACTATTTAGCTCAAGGGATTTTTTTAATCTCAGACACAGATTAAGATGCATGTTTTCAAAAGAAATGTGTGATCTAATATTATAGTTCAACATTCCTTCTCCCCTACATAATAAATATAAATGATAAATTTTACAAAGACATGTCAATTGCTTCCTTTCCTGTATGGCAAGAAGGATTGAATTTCAGTTTCCGAACTTGTATAACTAGTTTCAGCAGTAAGCTCCATCTCTAGTTCCATAATATTATTTAACTTTTCAAAAATATCAGCGCTGTGATTTTTTATTCAGCCTCCTATGCAGTATCTAAGGAAGATCTTAAATAATGTCAGACAGAGGGAATGGCATCAGGCATTGTAAGTACAAAGGAGGCAGATTACAAGGTGCTTGAGCGATCCTTCTTTTGATGGTGGTGATAACTGACAATAGTGATGATTTCATAAATGTAGACATTTGATTGAGGTTTCAAACTTCAGACTAGGACAAGGAAATAATTCTATACATTAAAGAGAAACTTTGTAAAGTTGGCTGAATTTAGAGATCACCAAATGAAAATGGTGTCAAGAGAGAGATCTCAAGGTTGTCCTTGGAAGGATATGGATCTAAATGAATAGTCTTCTGTATTCTCAGTTTATGTCTCTTCATCTGACATGTCCTTTTCCCTTTCATCGTCAAACATTGTAAACCGAAAACTAGTTTCCCAACTTCACGGTGTTTCAATTATACTACAAGCATACAAACACAAACAGAAGCACACAACATATGCACAATGTAGGCACACACACATTTTCTCTCTCACACACATATACTCACATTACAGACATACAAACAGTAGTATACTTTATTGCATAAACATTTTTACATATACAATAATATACTCACGTATATGTATAAACTGTATAACAAGGTCATGTACAAAACGCATGTTCAGATTTTGAATTGATTTTCTTAAATGTCTCTATTCTGCTACTTAAAATCAAATATTTTCATGATTGTTTTTAGTTGAGGTTTTGTAACTATTGATATTCATGAAACCAATTTAAAATGCCATAGGCATTAGTAACACTGTGACTGTACATATCTGAGAAAAGTTAATAAGAATATCTTTAAAAGAAGTGATATTATGACATTCCTAAAAACCCCTCTGTATTTTGAAGAAAATATTGGAGGTAAAAAATATGTTCTAATTAATTTCTCACTCATTACACAGAAACAGTATATTTGTAAGCTAACTACATTTTAATAATGCTCAAAGTTTTCATTGTCTGCTAAACAAAAGGACGTTTGAAGTGGCAGAATTATAAACACATCTCTTTGCACATTCTGTGCTTCACCTAGTGCTTTGAACAGGTCAGCTCTTTGAATGGCGTTTCCCCTTTGAATTTTGAATCACTGGATAGCAGCTTTGCCCTTTATGCAAGCCGTTTTCATCTTGACAGCCACAGAGATTCTAGCTTTGTACATGCTTATAATCATTTGTAGTATAGCCTCACCATTTTGCTTCTAAATAATAAAAATCCAGAGTCACAGTCAGGAATTAAAGCATTTTACTCAAGTCAGGAATCTATGTTTTTCCTTTGTACTAATTTTTGTACGCCACAGAGGAACTTACATCTCAGAATATACTTACCATAAAATGTAACAGTCTGTTTTAATGCTTTTTTTTGGGGGGGGGGTCGTGGTAATTTTTAATGATCAATACAAAATTCAAAGCATTACCTTTTATGTGTTAAAGCAATTAACATATACCTATCTGTTCTCTATAAGAAGGTATGTGTAAGTTGATACCATTTAGGATTTGATTTTTTAGCATTCTACCTTGGAACCCTAGACTTTCCATGTCTTTTCTATGAAGGGCGCATTGGTTTTGGTCAAAGACAAGTTTTATGTCTTCTAAAATGGTCATGTGATTTCTGTCTTTGAGTCCAGATGTGACAAATTGCATTTATTGATTTACGTATGATGAGCTGCACTTGCATCTGTGGAATACAGTAAACCTAGTCATTTTGTATTATATTTTTGGTGTGATTTTGATTTCGTTTTACTGGTACTTTATTGAGAATATTTACTTTTACGTTCATTAGGACATTAAGTCTGTAATTTTCTTTGTTGTACTTTTTTCTAGTTTGGGTATCAGGGTAATACTAGCTACAGAAAACTAGTGAAGCATTTCTTCTTTTTCCTTTTTAATGGGCTGATATTAATAGTCCTGCTGCTAGTTCTTCAGATGACTAGTAAAATTCAGCAGTGAAAATTAGTTATTATTACCTCAATATCATTGCTATAGTTTATTAACTTCCTCCTTTTTAATATTTTGTCGGACACATGCTTCTAGAAACTCACCATTATATTTTAAATTCACTAACAGTAGATAGAATATAGGTGTTTAAAAGTAAGTTTTCAGGATTTTCTGAATCTCATTTATATCTGCTTTGATGTCTCATTTTTCATCTCTAATTTTATGAAGTTGGTATTTTTTCCTTTTTATTTGTAAATTTAACTACAGATTTGTTAATTATGTTTTGAAAGAATCAACTTTAAATTTTGTTAATTCTTGGTATTATATTTAATCATTGTCATATCCTTACTTCCTATTCTGATCGTGAATGTTGACTGCTATTGTTTTAATAATGTTTACTTTTGTTCTTCACTTGGGCTGCCTTTGCTTTTCTTTTAATTAGAAAATGTAAAAATAAAATTTTTCTATAAAATTTAAATTTCATTCAATTATAGGAAATTTTACTTTCGTTTTTATTTCACTCAATTATATATTTTTCATTCAACAAACTGCAAGCTCCGTGAATATGCATGGCTCTGTTTTCATTGCTATCAATATGTAATTTCATCACATAGTGATATCACATAGTGATAAACTACAGGAAGTTCTTTCACCTTTCTACCATTTGCTGAAGCTTGATTTGTTTTCTAATATATGATGTTTTGAAGAAGCTTACATGTGATACTGAAAAGAATGTGCATTCTTCAGAGTTTGGTTGCAATATTCTAGACATCTGATTAGTCTACTTGATCAATCGTATCATTTAATTCCAATATTTCTCTGCTTTTGTTTGTTGATTGTCTTTTACTTTGCCTCCCCATCTCTGTAGTGTGTTTGTGTGATTGTATGTGTGTGTGTCTGTGTGTGTCTGTGTATGTTTGTGTGTATATGTTTGTGTGTGGGTGTGTGTGTGTGTGTGTGTGTGTGTTTATGGCCTGCCAATTAATGAAAAGGGAGAGTATTGATGCTACTATTACTGTATTGGAAAGAATCTGTGGCTATACATCTAAGAGTATTTATTTTAGATTTTCATATATACTGGGTACACTCAAGTTGGTATATATAAGTTTGTTTAGAATCCTAATATCCCTCTGAGAAATCATTCCTTTGATCTCTCTGACGTGACATTCTTTATCTTTTCTAATTATTTCATTGGCTGTGATTTTTGGTAAATTTCTCTATCCTACTTCTGTTTACTGAGTGTTTCGACAACCAAATCTTGTCATAATTGCATAAGTCCTATGATGTTAATTTGTATAGAAATAATGTTACCACACAGCTTTATATTTAATCTTATATTTTAGCCTTCACAGTTTTCACTTTTGGCTAGTAAATGATCAAGTTACTATTATTACTATTATTATTGTTGTTATTATTATTATTTATTATTATTACTTTCATTAACCTTGCTTCTAAATAGGTTTACTCCAGTTATCTATTTTTTCTGTGCTTCTATTATTTTTCCGTCAATTTCTTTATTCACTTTACATCCTGATCACAGCCTCCTTGCTCCTCTCCTCCCAGTTTTGCCATTTCACTCACTCACTCCCTTCTCCTTAGGGAAGGGGACACCCCATTGTTACCGACCTTTGCTGGCATATCACATTGTATCACAACAGTACTAAGGGAACCCTCTCTCACTAAGACCAGACAAGGCAGCCCAGCTAGAGGAAAGTGATCCAAAAGCAGCCAACTGAGTCACAGAGTTCCCTCTCCAATTGTTAGTGGACCCACATGAAGACCAAGCTGCACATCTGCTACATATGTGTAGGGGCATAAGTTCAGTCTATTCATGCTCTTTGGTTGTTGGTTCAATCTCTGTAAAGCCCCATAGGCACAGGCTAGTTTACTCTTCAGTTCTTCAGTGGTGTTTTTGACCTTTCTGGCACTTTCAATCCTTTTCTTAACCCTTTCACAAGACTCTCCTAGCTCTACCTATTGTTTAGATGTGGATCTCTGCATCTGTTTTCATCAGCTGCTGAATGAAGCCTGTCAGAATAGTAATGCTTTTTTCCTCAAGCATAGAAGAATATCATTAATAGTGTCAGGGATTAATCTTTCCCATGGGGTACATTTCACATTGAGCCAGCTATTGGTTGGTTATCTCCTCAGTCTCTGCTCCATCTTTATCCCTCAATATTTTGTATGCAGGACACATTTTGGGTCAAAGGTTTGGTAGGTGAGTTGGTGTCCCTCTCCCTCCACTAAAAGTCTCACATGGATACAGGAGATGGCCTCTTCAGGCTTCATATTCCTTGTTGCTAGGAATCTCAGATAGTGTCACCCCCACCCCCATTCACTACGTGAAGCCTCCCCCATCCTGGACTCTGGCTTGTCTTAGAAATGACTCCCAATAATTTCTATCCTTTCTCCCAGTTCCTCCCTTCTGCCACCCCAGCTCTCCCCATACCTGATTCCCACAATGTACCCTTACCCACCCTATCCTCCATCTAGTTCTCTTCCTCCATTCACGTTTGATTAAATTTTATTTCCCCATTTGATTGAGACCCTCCTTGTTACATAGCTTTTTAGGGTCTGTGGATTATAGCATGGTTATCCTGCATTTATATTCAGCTTTAATATTTGCTCTGAGACTCAGTTAGGTCATTTTCCTATTATTGAAGTAATTGAGTATTATCTAGAGCAATACCATTCATTGTAGTGAGTTATTCTTAAAAATAATATAATAGTTATGATATTTGGTTGTCAAATTCAGGGCACTTTAGAAACAAAACAATTATAATCAAAATTTCTGTAAAGCAATTAATGATAGAGTGTTATTAAATGATAGTTTAATATTTTTTATTATGACTGCAATATATATATATATAAATGAAGCTAACTATATAACATGTGACTTGACTATGAAATTGTTTGACTTTACTACTTTATTTGTCTTACCACAACTTTGTGCTTCTGAAATTATTAACCTTAGGAATCAATTAAATATAATGAACTATATTGGAATACTTCCAAACTGATAGAGATTCTAATAGATGTTTTTCATTTCCTTTAGTCATTTTATATCTACAACCTGTTTTCATCATGTTCTCTGCCTTCTTTAGGTTGTCTGAATAGAGCACATCAATTGTATCGATGTACTTAATCTCGTTGTCTTCTGATTTTATATAAGAATTGAATAGTTCTAGGATCAGATTTGAAAATCAAATAATAGCCAAGTCTTTCTGCTTCTGCAAACCACAGAGCAACCATGTCACATCTTGGATTCCCTAAATTTTACTCACATCTTGGTAGTCAACTCCTAAAGCAATTCTTAGTTAATCAGTTTGAGAATGAATTTATTTCAGACAGGACCTTAATAGGTATAAGGAAGTCTATATTGTCATATATTATCTCAAAGATAAACTAATTGTCATCCTCTAAAAGCTATGAATGAAAGTAGATGTAAATTAATTATCTGCTAAGGTATGAAACATGATAATAGGATATGATTTCATTTCTTTAAAAGAAAATCATGTTATCTCTAGAATTTCTCTTGAGATAAAAAATGTCAATTACTTTCCTGGGTTTAAAAAGAAAAGTCTTTGGCACTACGGGAGATAACATTTACATTACAAATTTATAAGAGTAAAAAGAACTTTATTTAAATCAATATGATATTTCATTTTCTAGCACTTGATAGGCTATGTAAAGAGGATCACAGGTTACAGAACATGCTGAGATAAATAGTGAGGTACAGGCAATTCTGAATTACCTAGTGAAACTCTGACTCATAAAAGCAAATGGATAATTGAATAAAAATTAATTTAAATCATTCTTTACTTTCCAGTAGAAAAGATAACTTAAAATAATGCCGACACTTGGAAGACTTCTCAGTGATTGAAGTGCTCATATTGCAAGCTCTTCAGACAAAGAGGATCCCCAGAGCAAGCTTTCTAGTAAGAGTAGCTACCTTTGGAAGTTGTAGGTTATAGAAGAGTGACAGCACCTCAATTAATGAGGTAAAATAGCAATCACAAATGATACTGATCTCCAACCTGGGTTTTCTAGGTGTACGAGTACCCACATACATAAATAACCACAGACATAGAAACATGGAGGTGCACTCACACACACACACACACACTCTAAACACACACACACACACACACACACAAATGAAACCATATAACAAAATAGTATTCAGAAATAATAAAATGTAAGTTATAGTTAGACATGGAATTTTGTGAATAAGAGATTATTCTTTGACCATTGAAAAATGATTTATTGAATTATTTAGGCATATTGAATCACTTAGAGATAAAACAGTATTGTGTATCATGGTCCTTTAAGCAAAACAGCAACTACCATTATCAGATCAGTTGGGCCTGCTCCCAAAAACACCATCTTGAATAGATATGTGAACTGATGATATTCTTTTGGAGGAACAGGGAGCACAGAGCAAACTTGGACCCTAACATCACTCCTACTACTCATCATACATCCCCCAGCTATTTCTATGAATTTCTGCACTAATTCTCCATGACTAGGGGTCTCCAGATAAGAAGCCAAGCTATATAGCTTTGTATAAACTTTTAGGCGAGGGAACTGTGCACCTATGAGGAAGTCATTTTCAGTTGCAACAGCTTCTTTTCTTGAAAATATTTCTTGAATCTGGAGATTCTGAAGTTTCCCCAACCTTGCAACAAAGTTAATTAGATGCCTTGAGATCATTTAAAATTATTTATTCAATCTGATGTGATACTATGTCCTTTTTTATTAAATATATTTTTACATTTCAAATATTATCCCCTTTCTTGGTTTAATGTTCATAAACCCCCTATCCCACAACCCTCCCCATTCTTCTATGACGGTGTTCCCCCACCCATCCACCTACCCCTTCCCACCTCCCTGCCCTGACATTCCCCTACACTGAGGGGATCGAGCTTTGGCAGGACCAAGGGGTTCTTCTCCAATTGGTGACCAACAAGGGCATCCTCTGCTACATAAGCAACTGGAGCCATGGGTCTGTCCATGTGTACTCTTTAGATGGTGGTTTAGTCCCTGGGAACTCTGGTTGGTTGGTATTGTTGTTCTCGTGGGGTTATAAACCCCTTCAGCTCCTTCAATTCTTTCTCTAACTCCTCCAATGGCGACTCCATTCTCAGTTCAATGGAAAGTCCATCCAGAGACTGCTCCATTAGGGGATCCAGCCCATACACATACAACCACCAAACCCAGACAATATTGCTTATGCTAAGAAGTGCATGTTGACAGGAGACTGATATTGCGAACCAGGAAACAGAGATAATTCAGAGAGGCAACAAAGACATACATATATACATATCTCAGACACACACACAAAAGGTAGCTAACAGAAGGGAAAAGGTACATAGAGTATAGACAGGTCAAAGCCACAGGGAGAAATTCTAGAGCAAATTTAGGCTCATCGTTGATCTAAACTACTTCAAATGGAAGTCTGCCTTTTTCATTCCTCATTGAAACATCAGTGCAAGTTTCCATTCAGGGTTAAGATGGCTGGTTGTGTTGGGGTTCCCTGTGCTCTTGTGAGTTGTCCCTCAACCTCACTGTGAGTATGCCCACTAAATTCACTGGTTTCTCCATAGTGAACTTTTACAGAGTCATATCTTTGTTTGTTGTGAGAAATTTATAAAGAGTTGTCGTCTTAAAATTTCTCAAGACAGAAATTTTGGCAATGTAAAATCACTGTCTGTAATCTTTGACCATTCCCCACGAACATCACAGTGATCTGAACAAAAATGCATGTGTTATATTATGTTATGTTATAGATATGTCAAGAAACTTTAGGTATTTCTCTTTTGAGAATAGAAAACAAATTTAAGTTAAAAATTAACTAGAACTGCCGTATTATAATGTGCATTTCCTTGCAGTTTTCACGAGCACTAGTAATTATGTCTCCTCTTCCTGATTTTCATAACAATGTTAATAAATCTATAGTATTGTAGAGGAACAAAAATAAGGAAGATAGATGTGTTGGCTTGTTAATTCTGTAATGGTTACTTTCCTGTTGCTGTGATAACATAGCATGGCCAACACCCACTGAAGGAAGAAAGGGTTGATTTTGGCTATGGTTCCAGGGTGCTGGAGTCCATCATGGTGTAGAAGGCAAGGCATGGCAACAAGAACAGAAATATGACTAATCACATTTTTTTCTACAGACAAAAATCAATGAGACATAGAAATGGAGCAAAAGGGAGAGAGAGAGAGAGAGAGAGAGAGAGAGAGAGAGAGAGAGAGAGAGGCAGAGAGAGACAGACACAGACAGACACAGGCACAGAAACAGGCACAGACATAGACACAGACACAGAGACACAGAGAAAGACGGAGGGAACAGAAAATTGGAATGAGACAATAAGCCCTCAAAGCTTACCCCAGTGGCATACTTTCTTCAGAAAGGCTGCTTCTCCCAAACTTTCCACAACTTCACCAAACATCACCATTAATTGAGGACCAAGTGTTGAAATACATGAGTCTGTGCAGGCATCTTTCATTCAAACCATCACAATTTCTTATAGTTTGCAAATGCAGAGAAAGACAGTATAGAAATAGGCCTATGTAAAATGGACTTTCAAATATCAAGTAACTCAGAAGACATGGGAAGAATGGAATACCAGCAAAGAAGAAAATGAGATGTGAGAAAGAGAAGATTCCATTCAATTCCTACTTAGAATGTAGATAAATGGTGAAATCAGTAGTACATTATGCAGCTATGGTTCTTAATAATGATCTGATTGAGGTAACTATGAAAATTATGAAATGTTTTGCCTATGAACTTCTTGAATTAAAGATATTTTTCTTTTGTAATTGTGATTCAAAACATTTTATTGATCATATTTCTTTCATACAATATTGTTTCACAAAGATCATATTCTTCAAATAGTCCATATGCTTCCACTGCCCCTATCTTTCTCCTTCTTTTCTTATATTTACATTTTGATGTGTCTATTAAAAATTCTTTTATGCACTGATCAGAGATGATGTGGTTTTTTACAATATGTATTTATTTAATTTATATGAGTACACTGTTATTGTCTTTGTTCACACCAGAAGAAGGCATTCAATCCCATTACAGATTGTTGTGAGCCACCATGTGATTGCTAGGAATTGAACTCAGGACCTCTGGAAGAGCAGTTAGTGCTCTTATCTACTGAGCCATCTCTCCAGCTCCCAAAGTGGTATTTTCTATGACCCACTTAGTATGATGATTTCATGTTGTATCAATTTATCAAATTTATCAGCAATAAATATCATTTCATTATTTTTATGGCTAAATAGAACTCCACTGTGTGTGTGTGTGTGTGTGTGTGTGTGTCTGTATAATTTTGACTTTCATACATAAGGAAACTGCTAGACTTATTCTAAAACTTAGCTGTTGTGAATAGTTCTGCAATAAATGTTGATAATCTATCTCTATGAAATATTAACTACAGTCCTTCAGATATATATCCAGAAATAGTTGAAAACAATGTTTATAAGAAAAATGGCCTCACGATTTGGGCTGTGAGGATGTGGTAGATGAACAGTCAGAATTCCATAGAAATGGAGAAACTAAATAATGTAATAATAATAATCCATCATTCCTTGAGTCAACACCTATAGCAAAATAATGAAAAATCAGTCCCTTCTGGGCTCTTCCATTAAAGATATTAGACATAGTTAATGCAAAATGACATCCTCATTAATATTAGGAACTATCAGATTATGGAGAGGAAACATTTCTCAAATAATGGGGCACAGGAATTGTGATATTTGCTAACCAGATCACTGGGGTATGTAAGTCTATATCCACAGAAGAGTTAAGAAAGTGGGCAATTACATGGGAACTTCAGGACTGGTATGAGACTTTATGATCTCTGTTTAACATCATGCTCAGTTATCGTTTTATTAAACATATGAGTGTTATTCGTAGATCTTGATAATTTATGGCATATAGGTGAATTTCATTGAGAGTTATTACATACAAGGGGAGAAGATACATGAAGCTTATTGAAGGAGCAGCAGAAGAAAAGATCTATTTGGGTTACAGAGAAGTAAATAAGGCAAGATTTGTGTCAAGGCATATTTTCTAGTTGATAAGATTGATGAAAGCCAAATGTTATTTTTTAATTCTCTGAAAAGCTCAGTAAACATTGAATGAACACATAGAAGATACATAGTCCTGGTGGTTCCCATTCTACTCCTTGCAATGGGAGAAGGAGAAATCTAGGGTTGAAACCACCTAGTTCCACTCTTAATGAGCTAGCCTATGTTCCTTTATATGCACAGTGACTGGAACAACCATTCTATTCTATTATGTTTATAAATGCATGTTTCTTCTTAAACATAGTTACTTTCATAGAGTTGAAAATATTCTCCTATTTCAACTCCCTCTTGTTAAAAAATAACAGTTTAAACAGCATTTATCTTCCTACTGTGCATTCCTTATTAATCTGTAATGTTGATAGGGGTCCTTATAGAAATTCTGTTTTTATAATCCTTAAGTATATGAAGAACATTATACAGAAAATTATAGTGGAAAAAAACTTCAAAGGGAAGACTTGCTTTGGAGAGAAATGTTTAGGACAAATGGGTGAGATTTTATAATAATATCAATAACATTCTTTTCTTGAATTTCATTTTCAGTTTAATATAGGTTTGGAACCTCTAAATTTTTGTAAAAATTTTAGGAGTAATAATATGTTTCCTTTTCTTTAATATTAAATTTGAATATATTATGGTGAACTTATTTATCTTATTTTCTTTTTATATCATGTGTCAACTCAAGTGTTTGCTAATTCATGTTTTCAAGCTTATCTCTAAAGTTAGCAATGTAACAATATCATCTACACTCTTACATATATTCTCTCTATGTTCCTTAAGCACATACAACAGACCTAAAATATACTTTCTCAAAATCTGTCTTAAATAACATTTCACTTCAGATGAATAGCAATAAGCTTGCAGGCTTTGAATTTAAATGTATCTTTATTAAAAAGTATGTTAGAAGTGTTTGTTGAAATTACATTGAAAGACATATACGTGTGTGTTACTTTTATTTTTCAAGATTAAACTTGTTCATTTTGTGTCACTGAATAGATTGTATATTAGATTCCATAACTCCAAGGTATACATCAATGCATTTGCCTTTAAACCTTCACATATTATTAATCTCTACTACACAAGCATTCTACCACTGAGTCTTCTTTGTCTAGCAGAGTCAGAGTTCAAGTTTAAAAAGAATGAAAAAGAAGGAAGGACAGCTGAGTTCCACTTTATTTCATCAGCATCTGCAGAATGATGCAGGTGTCTCAAAGAAATGTTTATTGTCTTTAGCAGAGGGGAGAAAAATAAGAGGAACAGTAGTAATGGCACCACCTGGAAGAAAGAACAGAAAGAATACAAATTAAAGAAACATTTGGGACGGAATGAGTTGGTTTCTCTTCACTTAAGAATCCACAAGAATGCATGCATGCATACATGTTATTGAAGTTAAACTGTTTGATCTGTTGGGCACCTCAGTGTATCTGCTAGTACATTTTTGCATTGAAACAGAAGCTGTACAATTCTTATGTTCCACCATTATACTTCTGGGTTTTTCACTTATGAATATACCTGCCAACCTAATGATTCTTGCATGCATTAGAGTTTGCTTTTGTAGAGTTAAGTTTATTTTTCTCATCCCTGTCACTCCCAGGAACATCTCAGTGTGAACTCTTTGCCCAGCTTCAAGACAATGTCGCAAAGGACAGCTCTGTTGCATCTCAGGACAGAAATCACCTCTCCACTTGCCAGGCTACTTGATAGAGCAGTAGCACAAATATCATCTCATCTTATAAGCCAACAGGAACTGTTCTCTAAATTTCCCCAGGTAGGCAGATATGCTTACAAAAATGCAATCAAAATGAAAAAGAATGAAAGAGGGGGGCAGACTGGAGGAAAAGACTTTCTTGTTTGAAGCCTATTTTCCTAGAAGGAATCCAATGCTTTGAATTTATTTAAAGCCAACATGGGAGAAATGCTTTCTTTACAGACCCTAATTGAACTTGTGTCTGGAATTCTCCAGGCTTTTCTCCCTTCACAAGGGGCTTTTCAGGAGCCTTAATCATCCAATACACATCTGGAGAATTGGCCTCTGCTGTTCCATAGACCTTCTGGTATTTGGTTGAGGCTACGTCAGATCCTTTCACTGTGAAAACAACATCATTCATTAGGGTTTTGACTGCCTGGATGAGTGACATAGCAATGTCCAGCACTAAATTCTCTTCATAGATTCTGAACTTACACCTTCACTTTACTGCAGATGTTAAGCTGCTGGCAATATATAGCTTAATGCAAACCAATGAAGGTAGGCTAATAATACATACATATTGAATCAAGAACCAGCTATTGTAGTCTTTTTGGAAGGATTGATAGCATCAGATTTATTTTTTATGGGACCTTTGCTTCTTGTGAAGTCTGTCATCTCCATCATGATTATACACATCTGATTGGTCAGAGAAAAATTGTCATTGACACTGTCATTCCACATGGGACAATGTCCAGCTTGCTTTTTCTTGGTGGAGAATCTCTATATGCTCATCCATTTTTGCTTTCTTTCCCTGTTTAGCTGTACCATGATGGCCCCTGCACTCTGCCTAGCAATGAGTTGTCCTAGGTCTGAACACTTGTCCAATGATGCACATCATAATCATCTTATTGAATATTGGAATCATCTTCTAGTTCTTCTAGAGTCCTGATCATTAGCATAGCCTTTCTCTGCCCTGCAGGAGACTTCTGGGCCTTAGAGGAATGAGCTGAGATGGAATACAACTGCGGGAGGTGGCCAAAAGACTAACTGATAACTTTATAAGACTCTGGCCTTATAACTTTCCCTGAGTGTACTGGATGCTTTCAGCTGATGGCTGCTGGAGACTTGATACTTTCTTCCTTATTGGTCGTCCAAAGCCACTGGCGTTAGCTGTTAACACATGTTGTGTTAGGTAATGAAAGCCCAGAATTAGGGAAAGGATTTATCATTAGCATTCCTTTTTCTGGAAAGCCAGTTAAAGTCCCTTTGAAGACCAGCTATTTACCTCTGTGTGGTCCAGAGAGGAAAAAAGATCCACTCACATAGAAAACACACACACAATGGATGAAGTGGAAAATGGCTGCATTCATACATTTGGATGAATGGATGGTTGGATGATTGGATGGATGGATGGATGAATGGATTGATGGATGGATGGATGGATGGATGGATGGATGGATGGATAGATGGATGGATGGTCAGATGGATAGGGCATAGCCCCCAAGCTACCATACCATACCACACCACACTACACACCACCTTTATTTCTTTGACCTTTTTATAAACAAATATTCTTAGAAAGTCAACTCATAAATAAAATGCTACACAAAATGAGATTTACAAAAAGATGTTGTATTAAGTTCAAAGCAGTGTTTCATTCAATATGTTCATTATTCGTTTAAAGTAACAAGTCTCACCTAGCCTTGTCTTATCATAGTACACACTTGTGGCTTCATCCTTGGACCTGAATGCTTTTCCTTGAACACAAATTTGTTTCAGGCCTATATTTCTGTTTAGTGTAATATGAGAGAACATTATATTTCTTATTACACAGCTTTTACTTACTATTATGAGTAGTAGGCACATTCTATTCTTGATTTTAACTTTACTGCATCTTTCCAGCAAAACAACTAAAACTATCACTTAAAACTTTTTCTTTCAATTATTTGAATCAAATCAGGAATTCTATTAAATCATTATTCATCTAAACAGCATTAATTCATGAAAGTTAATCCTCATGTTGATCTTCTTGGGGTAGCCTAATGCCAAAGTATTATTATATTGATTAATAATGACAGGAAAGGCATATCAGCAATCCTGACATGAGGCCTCTTTAGGACCTTGCCTCATAGAGCTTACCTAACCTAGACCAAACAAAAAATGGTAGGCCACCTCCAGGAATGCTACCTTCTATCTTAATCTTTCCTAGATGATTCCTGAAAATATTCAGAACAACATCATGCACCATGCAATAAGCATATAATATACTGCACTCAGCCTTGTACCTTCCCCTCCCCCAACACTTGCATTTCCTCAGTCTTCACATAGAATTGTCAAAACTAAGTGTATCCTTTGTTCATGTGCTTCAATGACTGCTTCTTCCTGACTCCATTTTTTCTATAGTGGCACCACCATCTTTCTAGCCATGCATAATCATCCTATGTTTTACCTTGTCCTTTTGCATGGCATTCAACACCATGTCTAGTAGAAAGAGCTCTATGAAGATACATAATTTATTTCACCTCTTCTCCATACTAGCTTAAAATCTTTTAAATCTTTTTTTTAGTTTTTAAGGGAAAGTGCTTAGACAGCAATAAAGCAGTTTTCTGGATCCTCCATTCCATCATTCCTGAAGAAGGTGTTTCTGATGTACAACTCTACTATACAATCTTCTTTCTCACTGTTAAAACAATTCCTTTTAAATCTCCTGAAAACTTCCTATCATCAATGTTGACTATAAGTAGAGAAAAAGGCAAAGTAGTTGTGAATGCCACTATAGTAAAAAATAAAAGTGTTTATACACATACACACACCAAACATAGACAGATACATGTAAGCATATATTCACACTCACACACATACACACACACACACACACACATTCACATGAACAGATGCACTCACACACATATTTGAGTGTGTGAGTAAATGACTAATTAAGTGGTTTACTACTTTGTGAAAAACTAGACATAAGCAAAGATTGTTACCTACAACAAAATTAGCATAAGTATTTTTTGCTTAAGGTCTGGTACTAAGTACGCTGGCAATGCTCACTGATTCTGATCAATATAGAACTGAGCACACGAGAAAGTCTGAACAAGAAAAGCTGTAAAATTTCCTCTATTTCAGATATAGTGATTCATTTGTAGTAAATATCAAATATATCATTAAAATTGCTAGTTCTAATAAATTAATTCAGTACCATTGTAGGATATATATTCAACAAGCAATTTTTTATATAACTGTATTAATATGCTGAACTTCCCCAAAATACTGAACTATTTATGAATAGATGTAACCAAAGAGGTAAAAGAGAAAAAGAATTTCAAATTAAATTCTAAGAAATTAAAAGTATCCAAAGCAATATGAAAGAAAATTATTTAAAGGTGTCACTCCTTTTGATTTAAATTTATCCTAATAAGCTAAGTAACCAACAGCAGAGTATTGCTATTATAATATAGCTAGACCAATTCTAGCCACCTTCATCAGAACTCTGGATCCCAAACCATACAAGTTAGATTTCCTTTCCCCACCCACCTTTCTTACTCACTGAGTCCTCTGGGGGTACTTCTAAGCTGCTCTGGGCAGTCTGCTTTCCCTGGGGGAATTTCCAATCACCCAATACCTCTCTACCCACCTTCATCAGACCTGTGGATCCTGAAATATACAGATCTGCTGACCCAGAATAATTTAGCTCAAGAACACCCATCAGAGGGGTATCATACCAGGACCATTGAGTTTAAGCCCTGTTCCAGTATTTACTACACCAGCAACATCCAGGGACTAAAGCCAATAAGATAGCTAAAGGCCCTGGAAGGAACACAATCAACAAAATCCAGGGCAATATGACACGATTAAGGGTACAACTATCCTACTACCAAAAGCTCTGAAATCCTACATAATCAAAGTACAGGAAAATGACCTCAAATTCAATCTTATAGACATGACAGAGGCCTTTAGAGAAGAAATGGAAAAATCCCTTAAGCAAATACAGTAATATACAACCAAACAGGTAGAGGTCTTTACAGATGAAATAAATCCCTCTAAGAAGTACAGCAAAATGCAATTAAACAGGTGAAGGAAATAAATAAAACTGTTCCAGACCTGAAATTGGAAATAGAAGCAATAAAGTAAACATTAAACTGAGGGAATCCTAGAGTTGGAAAACCTAGAGAAGAGAACAGGAACAACAGATGCAAGCATCCCCCAACAGAATACAAGAGATAGAAGATAAAAGTCTCAGGCATAGAAGATACAATAGAGGAAATTGATATATAGGTCAAGAAAAGTTCCCTCTAAAAAATTCCTGACCCAAAACATTCAGGAAATATGGGATATCATGAAAGGTCTAACCTACAAATAATAGGAATAGAAGAAAGTAAAAATTCCCAGCTCCCAGGACCAGAAAATGTTTTCAAAAAAATCATAAAAGAAAACTTTCCCAATATAAAGAAAGAGATTCCTATAAACAAATAAGAAACTCATAGAACACCAATTCGATTGGACCAACAAGGAAAATCCTCCCACCACATAATAATCAAAACACAAAGTCTACAGAACAAAGAAATATTAAAAGTGGCAAGGGGAAAAAGTTGGATAACATACAAAGGCATACCAATCAGAATTATGTCTAACTACTCAACAGAGAATAAAATCTAGAAGAGCTTTGACAGATATCTTGCATCCTCTAGAAAAACACAGACGGCCTAGACTACTATAATCAGCAAAGCTCTCAATCACCACAGTTGAAGAAAACAAGATATTTCAAGATAATTACCAATTTAAACATTATTTATCTACAAATTCAGCCCTATAGAAAATACAAGAAGGAAAACTGCAACTCAATGAGGATGACATCTAAGAATACAGGAAGTATATAACTCCATATCAGCAATAGTTTTACTGTAGAATTCTACAAAACTTTCAAGGAAGAGATAAACTATTCCACAAAATAGAAACAGAGATACCACTGCCAAACTCATTTTCCTAAGCCACAGTCATCCTGATACCTTAACCATACAAAACCGCAACAAAGAATGAGAATTTCAGATCAATTTATCTTATGAACATTGATGCAAAAATACTTCCAAAGCAAATCTACGAACACATCACAAACATGATCCATCATGATCAAGTAGGCTTCACTTCAAGAATACAAGAATGGTTCAACATACAAAAATCCATCAATTTAATACATCATATAAACAAACTGAATGAAAAAAAATCACATGGTTATCTCATTAGATGCTGAAAAAACCTCTAACAAAATCCAACACCCCTTCATTTTAAAAGTCTTAGAGAGATAAGAGATACAAGACACATACATAAGCATAATAAAAGTAATATACAGCAAGCCAATAGTCAACAGTAAACTAAACGGAGAACAATTTAAAGCAATTCTACTAAATTCTAGTCAATATAGTACTTAAAATTGTAGCCAGAGCACTAAGATATCAAAGGTATACAAATTGGAACAGAAGAAGTCAAAGTATAGCTATTTAATTTACAAATGGCATGATAGTATATATAAGTGACCATAAAAATTCAACCAGAAAACCCCTACAGCTGATAAACACCTTCAGCAAAGCGTCTGGATACAAAGTGTATTCAAAAGAACTCAGTAGTCATACTTTATACAAATGACAAATGGGCAAAGAAAGAAATCATGGAAACCACAATCTTTACAATGACCATAAATAATATAAAATATCTTGGTGTAACTCTAACTAAGAAAATTAAAGACCTACATGAAAAGAATTTCAGGTCACTGAAGGATTAAATTAAGGAAGATATTATAAGATGGAAAGATCTCTTAGGTTCATGGATTAGTAGAATAACATAGTGAAAATGGTCATTTTACCCAAAGTAATTTTCAGATCCAATACAATTCCTATCAAAATTCCAGCACAACTATTTAAAGACATGGGCAGAGGAATTCTAACCTTCAGATGGAACATCAAAATCCCAAGATGACTAAAACAAACCTGAGCAGTAAAGGAATTTCTGGAGGTCCCGCCATCCCTCAAGCTGTACTACAGAGCAATAGAAATAAAAAACTGAATGGTATTAGAATAGGATCAGAAATGTTAATCAATGGAATTGAATCGAAGACCCTGAAATTAATCCACATAACTATGGACACTTGATATTTGATAAGGAAGGCAAAACAAACCTTGCAGTAGAAAGAAAAAAAAGAAATAATCTTTAATAAATGGTTCTGGTCTAATTGGGTATCTGCAGGTAGAAGAGTCCAAATAGATTTATAGCTATAACCTTGCAAAGGATATCAATTCGAAAGGGATCAAAGACCTCAGCGTAAAACCAAATAAACTAAATCTAATAGAAAAGAAAAGTGAGGAATACCCTTAAACTCCTTGGAACAGAAGACAATTCCTGAAATGAACTCCAATGACTCAGCGTCTAAGATCAACACCTGATAAATGGATCCTCATGAGACTGAAAAACCTTCTGTAAGTTAAAAGAGACTGTCAGTAGGAAAAAGTGGCAGCCTAAAGATGGGGAACGATTGTCACCATCCCTGTATTTGCAAAGGGCTAATATCAAAATCTATAAAGAACTTAAGATTTTAGACTCTGAAAACCCAAAAACAATCAATTTAAAAATGAGATACAGAGTTAAACAGGAAATTCTTAATAGAGGAATCTCAAATGGTCCAGAATCACTTAAAGAAATGTTCAATGTCCATACTAATCAGGGAAATGGAAGTGAAAACAACTCTGAGATTCTATCTTATGACAGTCAGGATAAACCAAGATGTCCCTCAACAGAAGAATGGATAAGATAATGTGGCATATTTATACAATGGAATACCACTCAGCTATTCAAAATAATAACTTCATGAAATGCTTAGGCAAATGGATGGAACTAGAAAATATTCTGAGTGAGGTAACCCAGTCACAAAAAAAAAAAAAAAACATGATATGCACTCACTGGTAAATGGAAATTGGCCCAAAACCTAGGAATACCCAAGATACAATTCACAGACAATATGAAGCTCAAGAAGAAGAAAGACCAAAATGTGGATGCTTCAGTCCTTCTTAGAAGAGGAAACAAAATACTCACAGAGGAAATACAGGGAAAAATCTGGAAAAGACTGAAGAAAAGGCCATCCAGAGACTGCCCCACATGGGGATCTATCTTACACGCAGCCACCAAACCCAGTCACTATTGCTGATCCAAAGAGTGCTTGCTGACAGGCGCCTGATATGGATGTCTCCTGAGAGGCTCTGTCAGAGCCTTACTGATACAGATGAGGATGTTTTCAGCCAACCATTGGACTGATCATGGGGACCCCAATGGAGGAGTTAGAGAAAGGACTAAAGAACCTGAAGAAGTTTGCAACTCCATAGAAATAACAACAATATTAACCAACCACAACCCCTTCCCCCCCATAGCTCCCAGGGTATAAACCACCAACCAAAGAGTACTCCTGGAGGGACCCATGACTCCAGCCACACATGTAACAAAGGATGGCATTGTTTGCCATCAATAGGAAGAGAAGTCCTTGGTCCTAGTTCATTTCCCAAGGATAGAAGAATGTCAGGGTGTTGAGGTGGGAGTGGGTGTGTTGGAGTGAGAGCATCTTCATAGAAACAAGGAGAGGGGGAGGGTACCAGAATTAATTGTTAAAAACTCAAGTGATAACACACTTGAGTGATAACACTAGTGAGCAAGTAGAACATTCCACCATTGCTGCTAGGAGTAAAAACTTGTACAATCACTTTGTAAATCAATTTGGCAGTTTCTCTGAAAAATGGGAATAGTTCTACTTCAAGACCAAACTATACCTCTCCTAGGCATTGATCCAAAAGATGCCCTACTATACCACAGAGACACTTCCCCGCCGATGTTTATAGCAGCTTTATTCATAATATCCAGAAACTGGAAACAACCAAGATATCCCTCAACTAAAGAATGGATATATGAATTGGGGTACATCTACAGAATGGAATACTATTCAGTTTTTAAAAACAAAGACATGAATTTTCAGGCAAATGGATAGAAATTGAGAAAGTCATCCTGATCAGACCAAAAAGGACCTGCATGGTGTGTACTTCCTTATAAGTATATTTTAGCCACAAAATACAGGATATCCCTGATACAGTTCACAGAGCCAAAGAAGCTAATCAGAAAAAATGCCCAAGCAAATATCCTTGACTCTCACTTAACAGGGGGAATAAAATAGTAATATAAGGCAGATGGAGGGAGAGAACTAATGAGGATGGAAATGGGGCGGGGGTCAGGATCAGGTGTGGGGATGGACAAGCTAGATAGCCACATGAACATGAAAATGAATGGGAATCTGCAGTTGACAGAGGTGGGGAGAGGGGCCGTCTCAAAGAAGAGCCAGAGATCTGCGATAGGAGAGGTGTCCAAGAATCAATGGGGGTGACCTTAGGTGTGACTCACATCATTGGGGATACAGAACCTGAAGGAGTCACCTCCTATAGTCAGGCAGCAAGTCCAGTGGCTTGATGGGGGCACTAACCCATCCACAAAATTTTCTACCCAGAATCTGTCCTGTCTACCAGGAATCCAGCGACTGACCATCAAGGAGCAGAGACTGAGGTAATGGCCAAGCAACAACTGTTATGCTTGCAGAAAGGAGCCTAGAAGCTGACTCAGATGGATGTTTGGATGCAGAGACCCACAGCCAATCAGTGCATGGAGTGTGGCTACTCTTATGGAAGAATTGGAGTGCCCCAAAGCAGGAAGACCAACAGAGTCAATTCACCTGGACCCTTGGAGCTCTCAGAGTGGACCACCAACCAAAGAGCATATACTGGCTGTAGCTAAGCCTCCTGCACATATGTAGGGAGCGGATACACAGCTCGAAGCTCAGTCTTCATGTGGGTTATGAACATATGAGTTGAGAGCTATCCCTAAAGCTGTTGGCTCTCTATGGAAACTCTTCCCCTAACTTGACTGGTTTGTTTGGCCTCAGTGGGAGAGCATGTGCCTAGCCCTGCAGACTTTATGTGCCAAGGAGGGAGGATACCTGGGGAAGGGGAGCTCCACCATCTTAGAGGAGAAGTGAAGGGGGAAGGGAGGGGATTGTGGTTGGGAGTAACCTAAAGTGGGTGCTGTGATCGGGATGTAAAGTAAATAAAATATAGAATTATAACGGTAGAACTAGTTGATAATTTCTACAAAAAATAAACATATTAGGGAAAGGGGGACATTTTAAGAATGCTGTAAGGAACACAATTTAGACCTTTATATATTATTATATAAAAAAATTAACTCAAAATAGTTGGAAGTCCCATATACAGGACTTAAACCTGTAAAACCCCTGAAGAAAATGGGAAATTCCTAGAAATTTGCCTTTTCCATGCACACTCTGTTTCTTTGTTAGGGGTTCCCTCCCTCTCTCTTTTCCTCTCTCTCTTTCTCCATCTCTCTCTCTCTCTCTCTCTCTCTCTCTCTCTATATATATATATATATATATATATATATATGATCTTTTGGTGGTAATACATTAATACATAACTTATAATGAAAAATAAATAAATAAGACAAATACAATTCAAAAGATGCCTCAAGCAAAGGAAATAAAACTGTCACCCACAGATTATGAAAAAGAATATTTATGAACTGTATGCCATATAGGGTATTAAAATCCAGGTTTTATGAAAAAATAACAACAGAAAATTTATACCTCATTTGAAAAATACATCAAGAATGAGAATAGATCTTTCTCTAAGTATGGCACAATTAAATTTTGCCTTGAATGACTTGTAAATAAAAGCATTCCACGGAGTAAACTTAAACTCAATCTATATTATTGAAAGCTCTTACCATTCCCAGTTAGCTATTTCTTTGTCTCCAGCTTCTGGATCAGACCTTAGCTCTCTGTTACTGCTCCAATATCACTCTTGCCTGCCAGAAGTCCTATTCCCAAGAACAGTTAGTTAGAACATGCACGACTCCATATTCAATTTTAAACATGGACTATTATTTTAATAATGGAAAATGAACATTAAAATTGTGGCTTATAGTAAATGCCCATCATTACTGTTTAAGAAAATGAAATTTGGTAGAGGATTTCCAAAGGAAGCAAAAACTAAGGTAATAATTGTATAGAAAGAACAATTAACTTAGCCAATCAACATCATAAATACTATAATGAATAATTTTGTACAGCATTCACTTCCTTGCTTAAATTATATCTTTTTGAGTCATGACTAGAAGTGATTACATATTTTCAGATGATCTATATCATCAATTTCATACTGTGTAATTTTCTTTAATATCATTAACAAATTAAATACTAACAATATGTTTTAAGAACAAAAACTATAGTTATGTCTCCCTTTTCATTTCTGATTTTGTTAATTTGGACACACTCTCTGTGTCCTCTCGTTAGTCTGGCTAGGGGTTTATCTATCTTGTTGATTTTCTCAAAGAACCAACTTTTGGTTGATTTCAGCTCTGAGTTTGATTATTTCCTGCCTTCTACTCCTCCTGGTGTATTTGCTTCTTTTTGTTCTAGAGCTTTTTAGGTGTGCTGTCAAGCTGCTGACATATGCTCTTTCCTGTTTCTTTCTTGGGCACTCAAGCGCTATGAGTTTTCCTCTTAGCACAGCTTTCATTGTGTCCCATAAGTTTGGGTATGTTGTACCTTCATTTTCATTAAATTCTAAGAAGTCTTTAATTTCTTTTCTTTATTTCTTCCTTGACCAGGTTATCATTGAGTAGAGCATTGTTCAGTTTCCACGTATATGTGGGCATTCTTCCCTTATTGTTATTGAAGACCAGCTTTAGGCCGTGGTGGTCCGATAGCACGCATGGGATTATTTCTATCTTTCTGTATCTGTTGAGGCCTGTTTTTTGACCAATTATATGGTCAATTTTGGAGAAAGTACCATGAGGAGCTGAGAAGAAGGTATATCCTTTTGCTTTAGGGTAGAACGTTCTATAAATATCCGTTAAGTCCATTTGGCTCATGACTTCTCTTAGTCTGTCTACGTCTCTGTTTAATTTCTGTTTCCATGATCTGTCCATTGATGAGAGTGGGGTGTTGAATTCTCCCACTATTATTGTGTGAGGTGCAATGTGTTTTGAGCTTTTAGTAAGGTTTCTTTTTATTTATGTAGGTGCCCTTTGTATTTGGGGGTATAGATATTTAGGATTGAGAGTTCATCTTGGTGGATTTTTCCTTTGATGAATATAAAGTGTCCTTCCTTATCTTTTTTTTGATGACTTTTAGTTGAAATTGATTTTATTTGATATTAGAATGGCTACTCCAGCTTGCTTCTTCTGACCATTTGCTTGGAAAGTTGTTTCCCAGCCTTTCACTCTGAGGTAGTGTCTGTCTTTGTCTCTGAGGTGTGTTTCCTGTAGGCAGCAGAATGCAGGGTCCTCGCTATGATCCAGTTTGTTAATCTATGTCTTTTATTGGGGAGTTGAGGCCATTGATGTTGAGAGATATTAAGGAATAGTGATTATTGCTTCCTGTTATATTCATATTTGGATGTGAGGTTGTGTTTGTGTGCTTTTCTTCTTTTGTTTTGTTGCCAAGACGATTAGTTTCTTGCCTCTTCTTGGGTATAGCTTGCCTCCTTATGTTGGGCTTTACCATTTATTATCCTTTTGTAGTGCTGGATTTGTAGAAAGATATTGTGTAAATTTGGTTTTGTCATGGAATATCTTGGTTTCTCCATCTATGTTAATTGAGAGTTTTGCAGGATACAGTAACCTGGGCTGGTATTTGTGTTCTCTTAGGGTCTGTATGACATCAGTCCAGGATCTTTCTGGCTTCATAGTTTCTGGCTAAAGTCTGGTGATTCTGATAGGTCTGCCTTTATATGTTACTTGACCTTTTTCCCTTACTGCTTTTAATATTATTTTTTTCTTTATTTTGAGCGTTTAGTGTTTTGACTATTATGTGACGGGAGGTGTTTCTTTTCTGGTCCAATCTATTTGGAGTTCTGTAGGCTTTGTATGCCTATGGGTATCTCTTTTTTTAGGTTAGGAAGTTTTTCTATGATTTTGTTGAAGATATTTACTGGTCCTTTGAGCTGGGAGTCTTCACTTCTTCTATACCTATTATCCTTAGGTTTGATCTTTCTCATTGAGTCCTGGATTTCTGTATGTTTTGGACCAGTAGCTTTTTCCGCTTTTACATTATCTTTTGACAGTTGAGTCAATGATTTCTATGGAATCTTCTGCTCCTGAGATTCTCTTCCATCTCTTGTATTCTGTTGGTGAAGCTTGTATCTACAGCTCCTTGTCTCTTCTTTTTTTGGTTTTCTATATCCAGGGTTATTTCCATGTGTTCTTTTCTTGATTGCTTTATTTCCATTTTTAATTCCTTCAACTGTTTGATTGTGTTTTCCTGAATTCTTTCAGGGATTTTTTTCTGATTCCTCTCTGTAGGCTTCTACTTGTTTATTAATGTTTTCTAAGGAGTTCTTCACGCCTTTCTTGAAGTCCTCCAGCATCATGATCAAATATGATTTTGAAACTAGATCTTGCTTTTCTGGTGTGTTTGGATATTCCATGTTTGTTTTGGTGGGAGAATTGGGCTCCGATGATGTCATGTAGTCTTGGTTTCTGTTGCTTGGGTTCCTGCGCTGCCTTGCTCGCCATCAGATTATCTCTAGTGTTACTTTGTTCTGCTATTTCTGACAGTGGCTAGACTGTCCTATAAGCCTGTGTGTCAGGAGTGCTGTAGACCTGTTTTACTGTTTTCAGCCAGTATTGGGGACAGAGTGTTCTGCTTTTGTGGCCTGTAGTTTTTCCTCTACAGGTCTTCAGCTGTTCCTGTGGGCCTGTGGTCTTGAGTTCACCAGGCAGGTCACTTGCAGCAGAAAAGTTGGTCTTACCTGTGGTCCCGAGGCTCAAGTTCGTCATGGGTGCTGCCCATGGGCTCTCCGAGGTGGTGGCAGCAACCAGGAAGATCTGCGCCGCCTCTTCCGGGAGCCTCCGGCACCAGGGTTCCAGATGGCCTCCGTGTTTTCCTCTGAATCAGCAATGTGTGTAGAGAGCAGTCTCTTCTGGTTTCGCAGGCGTGTCTGCCTCTGAAGGTTTAGCCTCCTTCCCACGGGATTTGGGTGCAGAGAACTGTTTATCCGGTCTGTTTCCCCTTCAGGTTCCGGGCGGTGTCTCAGGGCAGGGCCCTGCCTCCCTGGGCCCTCTCCCACAGGAACCCAGAGGCCTTATACAGTTTCCTCTTTGGGCCAGGGATGGGGGGGGTGGGGTGGCAGTGTTGGTGGTCTCTTCTGCTCTGCAGCTCAGGAGTGCATTCTCATTCAAACTATCCCATGCATAATAGTTGACAATAGGAATAAAGTCTTGTATTATTAAAAAAAAGCAGCACTTGAAAATTTAGAGCAGGTTATTTATAGGAACATAAATATATAAAAAAGCATAAATGGATGTCAGGTAGACAAAGGTATACTTAGCAAGAATTGCTCATCATTTTTATTTCTGTTCTATATCTGAAAGTTAATTTGAATGAACATTCATTCTTTAAGTTTTGGTGACGTAGAAAACTTAATTTTTCTTCATATTTATGAAATGAGGTTAACTAGGATCACGAGCTAGAGTTAACTCACATTTGTTGTAGAACTCTGAGCTGAGTAGTGCAATAAATAACGAGCTTGGGAACTGTCCAGGCTCTAGGCAGAAACTTCCCAATAGCTGTGCCCAGGAGTAAGTGGCACTGTGTAGGCAGTGACTGTATTTGCTACTTAAAAGGAGTCGGGGGCAAGAAAAGCAGGCACATCTTGAAGTATGGGGTAGCTGCTTTATTTGCTTTATTTTCTTTTTCTTTTTGTGTTTGTCCTTCCTCCTTTTTAAATCTCCTTTTTAAAAAAATACGTTTTTTTTTTTATTTTCACAGATATGGTTCTCAATAATATTCTTAAATATATATTATTCTTATATTCTTGCAAATAATTGTAGTTTTAAGTTAGTTAAAAATCCACATTCCCTTTATACCACATCACCAAAATCTGTGTTTGGCTCAAAGTCTGAATAGAAATTTAGCCTATGAATTGGAGTTTATTTGATGCACTGGAAAGGTAGTGAAAGCATCTGAACACAGACCTCAGACTCCATTTTCTATGGACAGATTGGTGATGACAACATTTCTAAACTAAGGAGGAGGGAATGAGAAAAAAACACTGTTTTTATTAAAATGGGATGATATGAACCACTAAGTTTTTACCAGGGTTTCCCTATAAACTTTATGGGTTGCTTTTTCAATGTTCAGTTTATTGGTCTAGTCCCATGATGTAATTTCAGCTTTTCTGTGTCACATACATAGCTGACCTTGCTACTCCATAAGAATAGTTAGAGTGTAGAGGTCAGTGAGGCATCTATTTACCATGTAATGCAGTGGTTTCAGGGCAAGGCTCATGAATAATGTTCCTGAAAAAAATGTACTGCTCTAAATGTAAAGGTCCTGTTTGATGGAGCATTCTGTTCTTAGCTATTCTTTCTGAGTCTCCAACTGATGTCTTCAAGAATGTACTCAGCTATCACACAAGGTTGTGACTCATGCTTTTCTCCTAACACAAGCCTCTTTGATTACATTCACACTCTACCTCCACAGATGTTCTTGTTTTGTTTTCTAACTGTTGATGATTTGTAACTGGAAAGCACTCGCACTGGGGCATTATGTAGTAAAATTCTCTCCATCCATAACAGCTAAGTCATACTTTAGTAACATATTCTTCCACAAAGTCTAAATGCTATTTAAACATTTTCTTCCACTAGAAAATCTTCCAAAACATTTTACTGTGATGGTTACTGGGGCCCTGGTCAAGCAGCAAGATAAAGATCTACAGAAAAGTATTGGATATCAGTCAAAACAGAAAAACCTAGAATGTGAGTTGACTCAAGGATTAATTATTAGAGTAAATAATTCCCATCAGTAGCCCAGTGCTGGACTTGCTGGTTCAATTACACAGAGTGGTATCATTAGACTAAACACTAGCAAATTCAAAACACAGATCTCAAACCCTGGGGAAGGCTTCTTTCTTCACTCTAAAGAGAAACTCTTACAACCCTCTTAGGTCTGAGCGTTCAACCCTGAACATACTAAAGCTTGTACATGTGAAGAATGAGATAAACAAAGATGGAGGAAACACTGGCCATACTTTGTCCCTTAACACTATGGTTGAGCACATTAAAAAGCTAAAAAAAAAAAATCTTTCATTTTGCTTTTACCACAAAGTATAATTTTATGCAATGGTCTAGCCTAACTTAGTTGAATAAACAACTGAATAGATATTATTTTATGAAATACTAAAAAGATAATGACATGGTGAAGTGAATATGTCAGTATTTATTTTCTTTGCAGCATCTCATCAAACAAAAAGACTAGGGAGACGACTCAGCGATTAAGAACACTGGCTTTTCATCCAAAGGACTTGGGTTCCATTCCCAACACTGACAAGGTGGCTCACAGCTGTCTGTAATGTGATACCAGTGGATCCAACATCCACTTCTGTCTTCCATGAGCATTTTACATGGGATAACACAAACATCCATGCAGACAAAACACCACACACATAAAGAAAAAGTAAACCAATTATTTTTCTTAATCAACAAATGTACAAGCTTTGTGCTCAACACTTACCCAGACCAGGAAAAAATCAAACAGAAAGCCCAGCATTTAAGTGCTCTCCACTGGCTTTCTGTGAATAAGTAGATATTGTTAATTACAATGTATCTCATGCTCTAATATAAGGTCCTCTAAGCAGTAAAGTCAAATACTATGGAGAATATGTCATTAACTCTTCATGGATGAGAGTTAATGTTTTAAATGAAAATTGTATCTTCATCTTCTTTGAACTTAGATTTAAGAGGTAAAAAGGCCAATGACTTGCAGCATTCCAAAGCTACATACCTTTTAGAGAGTAAAGTGGTCATCCCATTAATTCTGTTCTAAGCCAATGTGCTAGAATGGCCACCATGAGACAAGAGGGAAAAGAATTAACTTTTTGAAACATGTTTCCAGTGAAAAAAGATATTTGAATCTTTAGAGAAAAGATCTACTTAGTTAAAGTAGCAATCTAGAAAAATTAAAATAATAGCAAGGACTAAAATATGTTCATTTATATTATGACTATTTGCATTACAAATGGTAATTTAACTTTAATTTTGACTTCATAAAAACATCAAAATAAATCTTGAAAAATGTTTAATATCATTACTAGGTAACATATACAAGAATTATTTTATTTCTTCTTTGAAAATTGTATATGCAATTACATGTTCACTGTAATCTTTGAAATTGTTGATTATGGAAATTATATTGTTCAAATTCAATTTTCTAAGTTGCATACTCAGCAGTACTTGGATATTTTTAATCCAATCTCACACCTCTTACAGTGGCTTGCCTCTGTAGCAGGTACTTATTACTCAAGGTAGTGAAGCAGAGCAGTGTTATTGCATTTAATCCTTGAAACATTGCTGTAACTGAAATTCCTTCACTCCATAGCCCTTTAATAAGTTACTTAAAGTCAAGTAACTTGTGACAATCTTTGAACTTGTGCTCTTTTATCAGGATTCAATGTTTTAATATGACCTTATTGTATCTTACACATATACATATTCAAATGAAACACACATATAACAATTTCAACTTTCTAGCATTTGGGATATTTGCTATGACATAATTTCATAGACATAAAATATAGCATCTTAAGCCTGAAGTTGATATTTGCTTTGAGAACTTATGGATAATTTTATAAATGAACTAATTGCTATTTTTCACTCTTTATATTTGTATTAAATATGCATGGTATGTGCAGTTTTGAGCTTCAGGATCTTCACTGTGGATGCCAATTGTTGTGGACAGCAGCAATAAAATCATGCATTAAGTGATATTGCTCTTTGTCCTCATGCTGCTGGCTGTGCAACCCTGTGGATTTTTCCATTTTGTTCTTTTTTTATCATACTATTATAGATGGCTTTTGTTCTCCATAAATGTGCCTGCTTGATTCTTTGTTTTCATGTGGAAGTCTACTTTTCATGGGATTTGGAGAAACCAGAAATATGATTTCAATTAACATTTTAAAATTGCACCTAAATTGTGTATGAAATTTAAACCTTTCTTAAATGAAACTCCTCCAGTGCAAGGTACTCACTTCACTGAAAAGCCAATTTCATATTTATGTTCTGTACAGAAATCCAAATGAAAACAACATTGAATCGTTTCTTACACTCATCTAACTGGCCAATATCAATAAAACAAAAGACAGTTCATGGTGATGAGAATGTGGGGTAATAGGAACACTCATCAATTTCTTCTAGATGTATAAAGTTGTACAGCTGTTGGTGCCTGTGCCAACATGGTACCAAGAGTCAAGCATAGGCCTCCTAGGTTTAAGGAAAAAGTACATACTCCAGTCATTTGTGTCATGATAATGCCAAATCTTTTGCTTTATTCACTGAATATATACCCCAAGTTCACCTGGTGGAAAATTCCAGGAGGCACAGTGGAAAAACCAGCTTATGCCCTCAGGAACAAAGAAAGAGGAACAAAAGACAGAAACCAACCGATTATTGCCCAGGTGTACCACTCAGGTGTGTTGCTTCAAGGCCAGGGCGTTCCGTTCCTTTGTTAGGAACAAAAGGCTTCTATGTGCATCAACAAGGCTTCAGCAGGGGTCAAACACTTTAGGGGACCCAAGAGGGTCCAACATATAGTCATTATAGAAGTCAGTGTGTTAGTTTCTCAAAAAGTTAGGAATAAATCTACTTAAAAATCCAGCTATACCACTTTTTGGCTTATACCAAATGGATTCTATATCGTTATGGGGACACTTACTCAACTATGTTCACTGATGCTCTGCTCATAATAGTCAAAATCAGAAACAACCTAGGTGTGTGACAATGAAATAATGAATTAATGGACAAAGAAAATGTGGTTCATTTACAAAATGGAATATTACACAGCTATTAAAAATGATACTTGCAGACAAATGGATGGAGCTAGGAAAATAAACAAACAAACATCCAGAGTGAGGTAACCCAGACCTCAAAGACAGATGTGCTTATATGTTGTAAACTATTAAATCTCAATAGGCTGGCTCCAATCCTTATTTTAAAAAATAGAACAGTTTAGATGTAGAGTAAGGAACAATAAAGAGGGAATGATCTCCATAGAAAGAGGAACTGCAAAGGATAGTTACAGATGGTCTGGAGGGGGACTGGAGCAGGAGGATCAAACAGTAATGGCAGAGAACAGGGTGAAAAGGTATGTAATAAAGGGAGAGAACTAGAACACAGAACTATTGTGAGTTCATATGGAAACTTAATACAGCAAACATGTTCTTCAATATATACATATATGCTCAAGGCTTACATGGAATCACAAAATAATAGAGAAGACAAAACCCCAACTAGAATCTCTAACCACCAAATAAAACATCTAATGTTGGGAATGAGTCACTTCTAATTAAGCTGGTGACAAAAGCCCGCCTCCTGCCCCCCACCATTGACATATTCAGAAAATCTAGGCTATTGTAAAGCTATTGGCTACTTTCTAAAAATTGATGTCAAGACTCTAATGCTGAAGACAACTCACTTAACATAGAATGGTTAAGTTGTTATCTCTCAAGATACTTCCCCAATATTGACTGACTATTTTCTGTGATACTGGAAGGTACTCTACACACTACCAGAAGAAAAAGTAAGCAGCAACTCCACTACAAACCCTGTAAAGTACACTGTTAACCTGCCTGCAAGTGATTGCGTAGTCTGGTGCAATAATGGTAGAACAGCTGCGGGAATAGCTAGCTACTACCTTATTGGAATTAATGCCTACTATGTTAGATGGAACATGTTCTAAGGTCTTCAAAAATCTCAGATTATAAAGGTAATGGAGCTACATCAAAGAGCCTTTATCCAGAAATTGATAGAACCCATGTGCATAACAGATGCATAGACCTATAGCCAAACATTAGGTGGAGCTTGAGGGAATTTTCTGGAAGATGTGAACTTTGGAGTATAGAAGTCAAGGATAAGCAACATAAGAAAAACTCACAGATCAACTAACAGTCCAAAATTATGGCTCACAGAATCTGAACTGAAATCAGGGAGCCATCATAGGTCTGACCTAAGCCCTCTACATCTATGTCACAATGTGTAGCTTGGTGCTTTTATGACAGAGAGAGCAGAGCTATTTCTGACTCTTTTGTCTGCTTTTAGGACCCTTTCACTTCTATTGAATTACCCTGTCCAGCCTTAATATGCCATATTTGCTTGGTATCCCTGGGATGCCCACCCTTTTTTTCTGAAGGAAAACAGGGGAAGAGTGGATGTGGAAGGCAGAGAAAAAAAACAAAAGAAGAGAAAGAAACAAGTGATGGACTTAGGGAAAAACCAAATACTACCATCTACTAAAGGAGCATGGCAATTAAATAACTCCTAATGAAGTTCTCCTGTAGTAGGTATGAACAAATATAGAGACTCACAGACAATGCGCAGAGTGAGAGACCTTGGACTATTCAGTCCAAAATAGGAGGTCTCTTTCAAACTTTTCCCCTCAGAGATCAGGGAACCATGACAAAGTGGAGGGAGTAAAAATGTGAGAGCCAGTGGGAAATGGTGGATAGAAAATACCAAGGAAACAAGGCCTTCTAAACACAGTATGACTCACACATGTAGGAACTCAGACTGTGGCACATGCGCAAAGCCTGCACAAGTCTAAGCCAGATGGGGATGGGTACTGAAAGAGAAAGAAGACAGAAGTCCCCATCCCTAACCTAGAAACTATATCTACTTGATAACTGCATAAAGAAAAATTAGTTTCTTCATGAACTTCTACTGTGTGATAAACAAACTTTATCTAAGGGCAAACTCCAAGCCTTTTATGTTGACTGAAGATGACCAACATAAAACAAAAGTAGTGGCATCTTTTCTCTTCATAATAACAGTTTTGGGTAATTTGTTGAAACTTTGTAGATCTGTTGCTTAAATATTATGATCTCTGATTTTGTTGATAAGTTTTTTTGAATATGCCTTTGTATCTGTATATGGGGCATTTTTGTGTTTTTTCTTTAGCTTTTTCTCCAATGGTTTGTTTATTTTGTCCCATTTTGGTTTATTTGATTTTATTTGAATTTTTTATTGAAAGTAGAGTCTTCTCTCATACAATACATCCTGAGCACACTCCCCCCAACCCCTCCAGTCCTTGGTGCCCCTTACATTTCTCTACTCCCTAAGATCCACTCTCCACCTATTTTCTCTTTAGAAAAGAGCAGGCATCCAAGAGATGACAGCCAAACAGATAAAACAAGATATAATAAGATGAGGGTTAAAGCTTTCATATTGAGGCTGGATAAGGTCACACAGCAAGAAGAAACGAGTCTCAAGAACAGGCAAAAGAGATAAACCTGATCCCACTGTTACGAGTCCCACAAAAACACCAGGCATAATGTGTAGTCCGAGGATCTTTATAGACCGTGGCAGGTCTCATGTTTGCCCCTTCAATCTCTGTGAGCCCACATGAGCTGTGCTTTTGATTCTGTAGGCCATATTCTTCTTTAGATGCCTGTTTGTTTTCTAATGTGAGAGGTAAAGAAAGAATGTAGATTTTGGTGAGTCTGGAGGTGGGGAGAATCTGAAAGGAGATGGGAGAGGAGAAATTAGAATTTTAATATCTTGTATGAAAATACAATTTACAAGTAACAGAAAGAATACCCTGAAATCAACATACAAATCAGTATATTCATTTTATCATAGAAGCTGAGATAGCATTGTGGGCATGATAGAAAACTTGTCCTAACACAGGGACTATCAAGTCCAAGAGAATTGCTGACTACTAAAGTGTTCGAGATATAGGAAAAAGAAATAGTCAGTGTGGTGTCTCATGAAACTGAACAGACAATAGAACGAAGTCCAGATAAGGGGGAGGGACTCAGAGAGAAGCAAATGTTTCAGAGTTAGTAAAGCATTCTTTTGAGTTTTGGTTTTACCCTGAAGTGGGAAATTATTAAATGTTTTTAATTGAAAAATAGGATTGTGTCATTTTGTTTAACAGCACTATTCTAACCTGAAATGGACAAAAGCAAGAGCTGGAAGATGAGATTAGAAGTGACTGTAGTGTTTAGATAAGAAAAAACTATAACGGAAAAATAACATTGGTGGTTATTAGTAAATGATTAGATTGGAATCGGTATTTGATAAAATTAAAAGAAGTAATTTTACTTGTTGATGTTAAGCTTCAAAAATATATTATAAAGTTTTGTGCAGGGTTAAAGCAAATGAGAATATGACATTTATTATGGACTCTGGTGAATAATTAGACCAGTGGAAATGTGGAAATTTTAACGTGTAAATACCTTTTGTAAATGTGTGGGTATTGATGTCATTAGTCTTCGCTATGTAGCAGTAGCTAAACTCATCACAATCGTAATGAGGAGATCTGGTGGGGTGGTGGTGGCGTGGGGATATCCTCATGGAAATGGGGGAGGAGGTATAGGATGTGGAACAGTCGAAGGGTGGACCAGGAGAGGGATGAAGTCTGGATTTTAAAAAAAGAAAAAAGATTAAATAATAAATAAAAAAAGAAAAAAGGAAAGAAATTAATTAATAAACAAGAAAGAAAAGTCCACAATAAAGAAAGAAAACTCTCACACCCAATATGAATACCATAATGCAGGTACTTAATACATTATGTAGTGTCTAGATTGTTAATATAGATAATATATAAATATGACATATAAAAACGGTGAATCAGAACATACATTTTTAGCATTTTGAGCTTGTGTCCAGTTTGTGTTAAGTACCCTTTGCTAACAGAGTTCAGATCAAGCAGAGGCTATGTAAGGTATTCTCTATTTTCATGTCTAAAACATGAGACCTACAGGACCTCATCTGCATATCCTGTCCTGATCTCTGCTGGTTCAACTCCATTTTTTTCCCTTTCCTCATAGAGCAACTTTTTCTACTTGGCAGAGAATGTGTTCACCACACTGTGATTCAGAGCAAAAGCAGTTCTCGGAAAAATAAGAAAGCAGAAAAGTTCTAGAAAACCAAAACAAAACAACAGTGTGTGAGAGATCAGTTTAACAACCTTAAGAACTGTGTCCCTTTTTCTTTTCTCTGTTCATTGTCTAAATACACATTGAACGTGAAGCATGGTACTTTGTCTTTGTGTTTGAAAATGTGTTAATAATAGAACAACAGAGAAAGAAATAGAGACCATGAAATTCCGTATAATTGACCATTATACAGAAGTAATGATGCACAGAAAGGTTTGGAAGGAAGCAAAGACAAGGCAAAATGATAGAGTTAGAGTTTTATTTCATAAAAATAAAGATAAATTTTAAAATATAATAATAAACCTGGATTTTTATTTATTTATTTAGTTAGTTAGTTAGTTTTATTTAACAAACCACAATGCTAAAAATGTCACTACAATTATATGCCTGTATCAAAAAATAATTGAGAGATTTCAAATTAATAAGTTAATAATGTAGTTGAAGGATTTAAACAAATATGAACAATCAAAATGATTTAAGAAATAGACTGGAAGTGATAACTGAAACAAGGGCTGATATTAATAAGATAGGAACCAAAATTATATTGCAAAAAAATCAATGAAACCATGAGTTGTGAAACCTGGATTATTAGACCTGTTTCTGTTGTTGTGGGTTGACCCAGTGGCAGAGTTCATAGCATTTGTGAAAACCTGTGTCCAATCGCTGCACTCTACCAAACAGTTTCCATTTCAACATCATTTTACTTTGTATTGTGTACCAGTTTTAATAAAATTAGCTGAGATGGATATAACAGATTCTCTGCAGCGTCTTGATCACTACACAGCAGTAAAGCTTAGCACCGGTGCCATGTAGAAGATATGATGCTCTCTTCACTTTTACAGGGAAGATTATTAAGGGCCTGTGCGTGGTCCATGTCTTATTCCAGGATCCCATGCGACAATGCAGACATAAAGTATTCAGAATGTTATCATGTATACTGAGATAATTGGAGTATGTTGAGGTCATAAATTATTCAATGCTATAAGCAAAAGGAGCTCTACCAAGTAGGAAAGGACTATGTCTCTGGCATTCACTTACTTAGAAGATTTTACTGAGAGCACTCCAGTTTAAAAGATGTCAGCTCTCCTGTTTATTTTCAAATTTCCATGAAACTTTCGAAGGTTTGCACACACATACAATTCAAAAGAACACCCTGGGTGAGACCAAGTTACCTAATCAATCAGGTACACCTGGAATTCCTTTCATTGCACATACATGCAGTTAACACTCACCATTTCTTATGCAGGATCACTCCTGCTATAAGGATTGCACACAGAACTAGGAGTCAGCTTGGGAAGAGGAATCAGAGCCAGTGTCTTTGTTTCAAACCGATAATCCTTGCCATTTATCTTCAAGATAATCCTGGATTTCTGCTTTGGCATACATTTACCAGCCTCTAGCTGACCCTGGAAGTAATTATCAGAACTCTCAGCATTTTGCTGCCACATATTGTGAGGAATTCATTTGTCACTACTGTGCATACATGTGGTGTCCCAAAGCCCAGAGATCTGCTATCTCTTGGCCTGGAATTCTTATTCCACAGTATCTTTGAGGGTCAGCCTTATGGAGAATTCAAGCCCCTTTTCATAGTTGTCTCAGCTCATTCAAAACTGTCAACTGTCTGAAACTTGATTGCTATAAATTCTCTCATTAGCACTGATTTCTAATGATATGTTTTCCACGTTATTTGCTTGTGAATATTCCTCCTTTAAAGTCCACGTAAATTCCCAGAAAACTGATATATGCCATGTGCTGTTCTTAGAGCATAGGAATCCCGGCACATTATTTAGTTCTTTCTGCACAGGCACACTCTCTTGTAAATTGATATTAATCCTACCGCCATCACCTACTAGCTTCAGATCTTGAACAAGTAAGGAAACTTTGAGTGGCAAAAATTACTAAAATAATGGCATTAATTTTATTTCATTTGCAAAATATAACATTGCTTTAAAAAACAGTGATTATTGAAATTTATTATCTATTTTTACCTATTATATCTAATTGTACACATTTTAAAAATTCATGTAATTATATATATATATGTGAAATATTTATGCAGTGTATGTATAAATATATCCTATATGATAAATATGTATGTGTGTGTGTGTATCAGTTCTTGACCATAATGAAATTTAAAGTGAAGTCAAAGCCTTTCTTATACAAAGACATTTGATATAGTCACAAACTTTTAATCCCTTAAAGTAATATTATTTTTTCTTACTGCTATAATTCAAATTCTCTTCTAAATTTTTATACAAGCAAGAACTGCTTACATAAGTTTAAAGTTGGCTTTTTATGGCAACACTCTCAAACTACATAAACATTCTTTAATCCTTTTTTCTAAGAATATATATATATATATATATGCACATGAATAGAATTTAACATAAACTTTGCCAACAAGTTTTCATTATCTATATTAGAGGAGAGATATATACAAAACTGGTATACATTCTAGTGTTATTAATGTATAGAAAACAGTTTATTGGTTATTAGACATGATTTTAAGCCATGTATCAACAGCAATCTTACATAATTTTCTATTGCAAATTTTATTATTTAGGCAAAGATAATTTTATTGTGATATTTTTATACATATACATATACATATGGTGACTTCAGAATATTCATTTCTTCATCTGCCTTTCCTCTCTGTTTCCCCTTGTCTCTTCTTTTCTCTATTTTTATGCCTTTTGAAAAAAATATAGTTTCTCTGCCTTGGACAGAAAATATACCATATTTATTGTGCTCAGTACAAGCTCTCCAGTGTCAACTATTTTCCTATAAATATTATATGAAGTTCTTCTTTATGATTCATTAACCCTCTATTAGTCATGCATCTGTGTCATCCGGTCATCAACCAGCATGGTTAAGTTGACTGTTGTGCCCAGGTCTTTTCTCATAGGTGAAAAAGACTGCATGGTACCAGTACGTGTGTTAAGATTAGTACATTTTGTTAAACAGCAGAGGTAACTCTCTAGATGCCTAGTCACATGCTTGTACAATTTCCTAAAGAGGAAAAAGCAGAATGATTGATTTTACTGAGAGACTTCATTATGGCACATGAGTATATTTTAAATAGTCATTTAAAAAATGATCATACCACACTGTGAGGAGACACTAAAAACAAGATTCATAGTTATACAGTAAAACATTCACTGTTCTTAATATAGAACATTATCGTTAATATTTACTTTATTCTAAATTCAATAAATATGACTCATATCTTTAGTACACAGACAACAACTCTCCCAATCCATACATTTAACTGCATATGACATTAAGCAAAGTGTGAACAAGAATCTTAGGAACATTCACATTATCACATGTTAGTTGATCTTAAAGGAAAATGAGAGGATTGATAGTTCTCTGACACAGTTGATGGAGATCATTTAAGAACACTGAAAAACGTACCATATTATTAAATATGCTTCAAAATTAAAAGCAGGAGGAGGGGCAGGGAATGGGTTGTTTCCAGAGGGGAAACCTGGAAAGGGGATAACATTTGAAATGTAAATACATAAAATATCCAATTAAAAAAAGAAAAAATTCTTTAATAAGATTTTATTCATTCTTGAAACTGTCAACTCTTTGGATTTGAGTAGTCCCCTATGGTAATTGCGAAAGTACATCTCAGAAGAAATTCTGTCTGACATAAAAAGTTTCTTATTATTGATAAAGCAAATGAAATTGTTTTAATCCACTAAGTTTCAAAGTGTAACGGAGTTTAAGTATTACATTGTACTTAAACCATAACAGCATACCTACCAGTCCTGTTTATAATGGGAGCAAAGGATCCAAGCTCCATGGGTGCCAGCTTCTGCTGGAGTGAATATAGGTATTAATGACTAGTAGGATAACTAAATGAAAATATGAAGCAAATGCCAAATGCAGCGGTCAAATAAAACAGCAACAATTTTGCCTAGTAAATTACTTTTCCATTAATTAGTGAATTGAGCCCATTTTGTACAAAGGTACCAGGTGTGAAGTGAACCAAATGTAAAGTGTGCATTATGTATTCACATGCATTCACCAAACCTAGAAGTATTCACGTTTCCATACCAAGACCATCTTCCTTCACTTACTAAACTAAACTAATAAAGATGCCATGAGTGTGAAATAAACACCATAACCAATACAAATAATCAACATTAAATTTGCAGATAGGAATGATCTCATTATCATAGACTCAGCAGTTGCTTGGTTATACTGAGTTTATACTTGGGAGGAAGTATACTGAACGTGTAATCTTAAAGGCGTAAATAATAGAGAAAAAAACTTTTGAAGTTTTAGAATGTTAGGCAATCCTAAGTAAAAATAATATTCTTATTGACATATTTACTAGAGATGTTCAAAGTTTATTTTTAATGAAAATGCAGATTCTGATAATATAAATATTACTAGAGAATGCATTTTTCTTCAATGGTATTTTAATATGTTTGCCCATATTCATATTTTTCACATATTATGAACTGTAAATATATTCTTTAGAAGAGTATGAGTCGCTATCAAAAACAATGACTTTATGAAATTCATAGGCAAATGGATGGAACTGGAAAATATCATCCTGAGTGAGGTAACCCAATCACAGAAAAACACACATGGTATGCACTCATTGATAGGTAGATATTAGCTCAAATGCTCGAGTTACCCTAGATGCACAGAACACATGAAACTCAAGAAGGATGACCAAAATGCGAATGCTTCATTCCTTCTTCAAAAGGGGAACAAGAATACCCTTGGGAGAGAATAGGGAGGCAAAGTTTAGAACAGAGGCTGAAGGAACGCCCATTCAGAGCCTGCCCTACATGTGGCCCATACATATACAGCCACCCAATTAGACAAGATGGATGAAGCAAAGAAGTGCAGGCCGACAGGAGCCGGATGTCGATCTCTCCTGAGAGACACAGCCAGAATACAGCAAATACATAGGCTAATGCCAGCAGCAAACCACTGAACTGAGAACGGGACCCCCGTTGAAGGAATCTGAGAAAGGACTGAAAGAGCTTGAAGGGGCTCGAGACCCCATATGACCAACAATGCCAACCAACCAGAGCTTCCAGGGACTGAGCCACTACCCAAAGACTATACATGGACTGACCCTGGGCTCCAACCTCATAGGTAGCAATGAATATCCTAGTAAGAGCACCAGTGGAAGGGGAAGCCCTTGGTCCTGCCAAGACTGAACCCCCAGTGAACTAGACTGTTGGGGGGAGGCGGTAATGAGGGGGAGGATGGGGAGGCCACACCATAGAGAAGGGGAGGGGGAGGGCTAGGGGAATGTTGGCCAGGAAACCAGGAAAGGGAATAACAATTGAAATGTAAATAAAAATACCCAAAGTTAATAAAGATGAAGAAAAAAAAAAAAAAAACCAACTAGTCACATTTCACCAGCTATGGTGCAGTATACCCAAACCAAGCTAAATCAAAAGGCAAATAGTCTGGTCCCTGCCCTCAAGAAACTGCTAGTGCCCACCTGCTACGCTGTGTGCACTGTGAAGCAGGTGGCCACGCCTGTTGATGCCATTGATCTTAGAGATGTACTAGCAGTTGAGCCTTCTTCCAGTCTATGTTAATGACCTCACAGCTGTTATTGTCTTTATCACTTGTTCTGTTCTTTCTTGCCTTCTGTGTAAAGTGCAGCTGTCTGGACACTTTATGATGAGAAATAAACTTTGGAATTTCCTGGGTGAAAAAAAAAAGAAAAGTATGAGTCACATATTAAAACGTCATAAAACATGAAAAGAATCTGAAAATCTTGTAATAAACTTCTTCTAGTTAATACAATCCATATAAATGTTGCTAAATTTTAAATAAATATATTAATGAAAATTTATATGTAATAAAGTTGAGAGAGAGAGAGAGAGAGAGAGAGAGAGAGAGAGAATGCTAAGCTTACATTCAAATCTGACTCCATTTTAACCACAATTGGTATATCTGTGCCTCACTAGTATTCAAGTTTGTTTGGAGGGCTGATAAAATTCAAGATCATGAAAATCTCAGGAACAATGAAAAGAAAAGGAGAACTAAAATTATCCTTTCTGCTGGATAAATTTTTTTTTTAAAAAAAAGAGAGAATCTAGCACTGAATTGTTAAGGCACTCTGTTTACTAATTCAAGATAAAGTATAGCATAGGACATAGGAAAAGCAGATATTTTAAAAATTGTAAAAACTTAAAGACTCTTAAGGATACACACACACACACACACACACGCACAAACACACACGCACACAACACATACACACACACACACATACACACACACACACATATACTTAGGTATAATTGTGCTAGTTATAACAAAAGCATAGTTCTGACACACAATGCTTTTACCTATACCAAAATATCTCCTATTGTTACTTTAAGTGTTCAGTCTTTGTCTAATAAAATCCCTGCCCATATAATGTTATATTTTCACAATATATTATAATGTTTGTAACCCTTGAATCCTGCCTTTTGTTACCTAGCATAGAGCATACATGACTGAATGTGTCACAGGTTCATTTTTTATTCTAAGGGGTTAAGTGAACATAACATAGCTAGTATTAGTTATGTTGAATTATGGTATTGATATACATATATATACATGATTCATTTAAGAGAACTTTAAAATAGAAAATATGTATTCAAGTACAGAATATGATTGTAAATATAAAATTCTGCAGAGAATATATATATATATACTCATTCTACGAAATGAAACATAGGTTGGAATTATCTGAATATTAGCAAAAAGACAAATCAATCTTCATTTAGGTAAATCCAATAAAAGAAGTGAAAGATTAACACTAGAACATACCCAGAATCATACCAACATGGATGTAAATATCTACTCTTTAAAAAAGGAAGCAAAGGCAATATGATGAAGAAAATTTTAATAATTGATATAGGCACTATTTATTAAATAACTGCTTCCTTTGATATCAAAACATTCCATCCTACAGGAAGACAGACAACCCAAAATAGCTTCAAGAAGTCCATGAAACTGACCAGATTCCCTAGGCCCATCTATGCCAGAGTAAGCAATAAAAGCTGAGTCATTACAATGGGAGTAGATTCGAGGAACCAAAAAAGAATCCCAAACAAGCTAAGATGTGAAGAACACTCTAAGATCAGAGCAGAAGCCTGGAAAAGATTCAGAACAACTGGGTGATGTAGAAAGGACACTCATCAACATATTAAGATGCCTACAGGCTGTACAGCAAACTCTACTCTTCCTGCTTTTATGAGCTGTCAACCAGCTGGGGTGGGCTTTAGTGATGCACCTATCTTTGTGCCACTTCTGCTCTAGAAAGTGACATCAAAAAAAAAATCCATCATTTCCCTAAGTTGGACTTTGGTGGTATCCATAATTTGAGTTGTCATGGACTCTCTACCTAGAATAAGAAGATGTGTGTATTGTATCACTGTAGAGAAATTTTAGTCTAGCAACATGGCTGCTCTGGCAAGTGATCACACCCAAATTTGGTCTTGGTCTGTGTGATCTGGCCAAAATGACACACCTTTAATCCCCAGTAATGAAGGTAAAGTCAGTTTGTAGAAGGAAGCAGCCATGCTTGAAAGTGGCATCTAATTGAGGGTAAAATAAAGTGATGAATCAGAGAAAAAAATGACAGAATGACTCAGAGATAAGAAAAACCAAATTTATCTTTTTTATTGAATATATTTCTTTATTTACATTTCAAATGTTATTCCCTTTCCTGGTTTCCTGTTCATCAGCTTCCTATCCCCTACCCCTCCCCCCATAAGGGTGTTCCCCCATCCACCACCCCCTTACCACCACCCCTCAACAACCCCCTGCACTAGGGGTCCAATCTTGCAAAGACCAAGGTCTTCCCCTTCCATTGATGTCCCAACAAGGCTATTCTCTGCTACATATGCAGTTGGAGTCCTGGGTCAGTCCATGTTGGGTAGTGGTTTAGTCACTGGAAGCTTAGATTGGTTGGTATTGTTCTTATGCAGCTGCAAGCCCCTTCAGCTCTTTCAATCCTTTCTCTAATTCCTCCAATGGGGGGTCCCATTATCAGTTCAGTGGTTTGCTGCTAGCGTTTGCCTCTGTATTTGACATGCTCTGGTTGTCTCTCAGGAGAGATCTATATCCAGTTCCTGTCAGCATGCACTTCTTAGCTTTATCAATCTTTTCTAATTTTGGTGACTGTATATATATATGGGCTGCATGTGAGGCAGGCTCTGAATGGCCATTCCTTCAGTCTCTGCTCTAAACTTGGACTCTACATCACCTCCTATGTATATTTTTGTTCCCCATTTTAAGAAGGAATGGAACCATCAGCATTTTGTTCATCCTTCTTCTTGAACTTCATGTGGTTCAAGATGTGGATTATATCTTGAGTAATTCGAGGTTTTGGGCTAATATCCACTAATCAATGAGTGCATACCATGTGTGTTTTTCTGTGATTGGATTACCTCACTCAGGATGATATTTTCTAGTTCATTCCATTAGCCTATGAATTTGACAAAGTCATTGTTTTTGATTGCTGAGTAGTATTCCATTCTGTAGATGTACCACATTTTCTGATTCCATTTCTCTGTTGAAGGGCGTCTGGGTTCTTTCCAGCTTCTGACTATTATAAATAAGGCTTCTATGAACATAGTGGAGCATGTTTCTTTGTTGTATGTTGAAGCATCTTTTGGATATATGCCCAGGAGAAGTATAACTAGGTTCTCAGGTAGTAGAATGTCCAATTTTCTGAGGAACTTCCAGACTGATTTCCAGAATGGTTGTACCAATTTCCAATCCCACCAACAATGGAGGAGTGTTCCTCTTTTTCCACATCCCTGCCAGCATCTGCTGTCACCTGCATTTTTGATCTTAGCCAGTCTGACTGGTGTGAGGTGGAATCTCAAGGTTGTTTTGATTTGCATTTCCCTGATGATTAAGGATGTTGGACATTTCTCTAGGTGCTTCTCAGCCATTCGATAATCCTCAGCTGAGAATGTTTTGTTTAGCTCTGTACCCCATTTTTTAATAGGGTTATTTGGCTCTCTGGAGTCTAACTTCTTGAGTTCTTTGAGTTTTTGGATATTAGCCCTCTATCAGATGTAGGATTGGTGAAGATCTTTTCCTAATCTGTTGGTTACTGTTTTGTCCTAATGACAGTGTCCTTTGCCTTACAGAATCTTTGCAGTTTTATGAGGTCCCATTTGTCAATTCTTGATCTCAGAGCACGAGCCATTGGTGTTTTTTCAGGAAATGTTTCCTAGTGCCCACATGTTTAAGATTCTTCCCCACTTTTTCTTCTATTAGTTTGAGTGTAGCAGGTTTGATGTGGAGGTCCTTGATCCACTTGGACTTAAGTTTTGTACAGGGTGATAAGAATGGATGGATTTGCATTCTTCTACATGCTGACCTCTGGTTGATTCAGCACCATTTGTTGAAAATGCTATCTTTTTTCTATTGGATTGTTTTAACTCCTTTGCCAAAGATCAAATTACCACAGGTGTGTGGGTTCATTTCTGGGTCTTCAATTCTATTCCACTGATCTACCTGCCTGTCTCTGTACCAATGCCATGCAGTTTTTATCTCTATTGCTCTGTAATACTGCTTGAGGTCAGGAATGGTGATTCCCCAGAAGTTCTTTTAGTTTTGAGTACAGTTTTCCCTATCCTGGATTTTTTGTTATTCCAAATGAATGTGCAAATTGCTTTTTCTATCTCTATGAAGAATTGATTCGGAATTTTGGTGTGAATTGTATTGAATCTGTAGATCGCTTTTGGTAAAATAGCCATTTTTACTATATTAATCCTGCCAATCCATGAGCATGGGAGGTCTTTCCATCTTCTGAGATCTTCTTCAATTTCTTTCTTCAGACATTTGAAGTTCTTGTCATACAGATCTTTCACTTGCTTAGTTAAAGTGATACCAAGATATTTTATATTATTTGGACTATTGTGAGGGAACAGCACAGGAAAGACAGTCTAATTAAGGAACTACATGTGAAAAGGGGAACGATGTTAGGGGAATGTTTTGCTGGGACAGCTTTAAGGAGACAGCTTGAAGGAGAAGGCAAAAACAAACCAGATAATGAGGAGCCAGAAAATTATAGCAAATAGCTACAGCTAGTTTGAGGCAAAGCAGAATAATTCAGTTCAAAGCTGAGAGAAGCCAATTTGAAACAGTCTACTGGGAGAGAATTTGGGGCCAAAACCGCTGAGTTGAACCAGCCAGAGTTCAGAAAGAACTACAATGGGCAAGCTTATTTAGAAGTAAGCCTTTGAGATGACACTTCTGGATAATAAAAGATTCTTTTATAATCTCCACTAAAAAGTTCTCTTATTCAACACGACTGGAAATCCACACCAACAAGATACTCCAATAGTAACTCAAATGGATTAATGACTAAAACCTAAAATGCAAATGACCAAATATCAAGACTCTACCATAGGAGACGTTGAGACAGCCTTCAAACAACTGATTGTTGTATATAACAAATATACTATGAAAGCGACAGTTAATAAGGTGAACTTCATTAGAATTAAAATGCTCTTCCAGTGTGTGGAAGAGTTAACTCAGTAACAGAGTATTTGATTTACATAGAAGAAACTTATTAATTCGGTCCTCAGAGGAGAGGAAGAAATTCCTGCAAAGCCACTCTCAAGAAATATTACCAACAGAGAAAATACATAAGTCTATTTGCAATAGATTCATCAGTAAAACTATTAAAGTAACACTTAAGACTCAATGGTAAGAAGGTAAACATTTAAAATAAATAGTTTGTAGGGAGAACTAATGTGATTACATTATAATCTCAAAAAAATACAAATGAAATTTATAAGTGAATAGGCAGCCCATCATTGCCCTAGTATATGGTCAAATAAGTCTTATTAAGTAGTTAAACAATATCTGGTTGGATTTATGATCAAAACCATGATATGAAACCAATATCTGGCATTGCTTGGGTGAGTGACCATAAACCGAAGGCCAGGTAACCTGAAGACTTGGAGTAAAACCAAATACAACTGGTGCAAAAAAAAATGACTTCTAAAGATAGTCTCTGAAACTTAAAGAACGTTGCCTTGTTCATCCATTATCAAAGAAGCTTTCTCCTATAATAGGTGGGAACAGAAACAGAGACCTACAGCCACACATTACAAAAAGAGAAAGATACCTTGGAACATGCAATGCTATATAGGATCTCTTCATCAAATCTCTCCCCTCAGAACTCATGGAATTCCGTGAAAGAGGAGGCAAAAAAGTGAAAAAGCCAACGGGTAGGGGGACACCATGAAGTCAGTCCCTCTGTAATAACTTAAAGTTTATATGAAATCTCTATGAGCAGAGCAGTAAATGCAGGCCCTGCCCAGGTTGGGTCTTCATATAATAGCTTTCCTGTTAGTGTTTGTATAGGATGCCATAGTATGAGAGAGAAGGCCTCTGATTATTTTGCCTCCTCTTGCAGCTCGTTTCCTTCTGTTGGTTTCCCTTGTCCAACTTTTTTGTGATGGGCTTTGTTTTTTCTCGATATATTTTATTTTGTTATGTTTTATTATTATCTCTTAGAAGCCCATTCGTTTCTAATGAGAGTCAAAAGAGGGGGATACTAATGAACAGGGAAACAGGATGGACGTAGAAAGAGAATGCAAACTGTAATCAGATATACTGTACGAGTAAAGAATCTATCTTCATTATGGGAGAAAAATAGACAGCCCATCAAAAAAAATTTTTGAAAATAAAAATAAAAGCATCTCAAAACTTCCACATATTTTTACTGGGGAAATGCAAAGTAAAACAGCAGCATGGTACTAGAATGTTCAAATTCTAGAATACAGGAAACAGTAAGCAGTAACCAGGTAAAGAGCAACAGGAATTCTCTTTATTTGCTGCTGCTATGGTTGCATCACTTCAGGAGGTCAGTTCAAAATATCTTTCAGTAAATGAACAGGTTACTCGTGGCAGACTCAGACAGAGTACTATGAGTTTCCTAACTACAAGGAAGTGTGCCATCAATTCCTAAAAAGATATTCAGAAACCTAATTAAGTGAAAGAAACATCCAACCTTTTAAAGGCTAATTACTGTCTGATTCTAACTACGAATTGTACTAGAAGAAGACAAAATTGTGAAGAGTTCTGTCTCTTTTGCCAGTGAGTTGGAGGAAGAAAGGGGTAAAAATGGTGAAGCACAGAGGATATTTGCCATGTCGTGGGAAGTAAAACCACACCTGGAAGTTTGGTAAGTTAGAGCAAGTGGAGACCTGGAGACTTGGTGGGCTCACACTTGAGGCTTAGGTGGCACCCAGCTCCCTGTCAGACTCCTGACTTGAAACAGGTGCCATGCTTCTTACATAAAAGACACATGTCCTATGGTCATGTAGACTCAAAACAGTTCTCCATACTAATGAGGTACCTAGAGGCCCAGAGGGCTTAGCCATTTAGCTTCCCTTCCCAGACATTTCACCCTGCAAAAGGTATTTAACCTCAGACCCACTCTGAGAGGCGGGGGTATGGGTTTAAGCATCCATTTTCCTCCATGACAATAAACTGTTTAGATCCACGGACTGTTTCTTTTCATCAAGATCCACCATGGGGAGCCATGAAAATGGCCTTTGCCTACAGAGCTGCAGCCTCATCTCCTGCAGAAGGACTCTCAACAGCCATCAAGCCTGCCTCTGCCAAACTAAGGACAAGGACAGCTGAGACCAGCCAGACCTCCCGTTCCTCCCCAACCCTGGCAATGGGCTAGATGCTATCCCCAGCCCCACCACTGACTCCTCAGCTCTTCTCCAACTCCCAGCAGCTCCTGGATGTCCAAGAATCCAAAAGTCTGAGAAGCCCACAGCCCCGACCTCCTCCCAGGCCCCAGAAACCCCTAAACCAGTTTCTGCTTTCCCATATCTAAGAATGTATCAGAGCTGATGCACTGTCCAACTCCCCAAGTTGCCAGTCCCTGAAGTGGGGCGGACGCAGGCCTACACAGTCTAGAAGTTATAATTCTGTAGAGTAGATGCCATTATACATATGTTACCCTAAACCCTGTAGCTCGAGAGAACATGATGTATCAGAACATGTTCATCCGCAGTAGCAAAAGCACCGCTCGGGGAAGAGAACTGGAAACAGGTTGGCATTTGCATGTGGGAGCAAAAAGCACTCAGAATATCTCTATACCATCATTATGGTTCTGTTGTGAAGCTAAAGAAACTCTAAACACTAAAAATCACTTACAAAAAGAAAACCCATTTAAAATAGTAAAGTTAAAAAAAATTACCAGCCAGTAAATAGAATGAGATGATCATAAAAATAAGGGTTCTTAATAAAACCTGCATTTCTTTGGAGATACACAAACATGCTCATTTATTTTCCAATTGATGAATACTGACTATATATTTTGGGGTTAAGCATCTGGCTCAGTAGTTCTTGCTACATACGCATGAGGACCTGAGCTCGGGTCCTCAGCACCACAGGAAAGCCACCTATAATCCCAGAGCTGGGAGGATGAACAGGTGAAGTTTGGCCCCTCAGTTCAACCAACCAATGAGCTCCAGCTTCAGTAAGGGACCCTGTGTCACAAAACCAGTTTTTGAAAGATTAAGTAAAACTAAAAACCAAATACATCACATTAAACATTACAAAAATATTAAGAAATTGCCAATCTGAAATAAGAAGGAATAAGGAAATATGTTTTCTTGATCTTATGATAGGGATTTAATAAGCAAAATAAATTATCTAGAGGCCATTTGAAAAAAAAATTTATCAGTATAGTCACACAAACCTTATTGATTTCTGTATAAAAGGCAAAAAAAATAACATAAAAGATAAATGTAGAAAATACATGAAAAGAAAAATAATGATGCCAACAGAAAGACTCTAAAAGCCAGAAAGGAAAATAACTATAGAAAGCAGCTTATTGTTTTTTAAAAAAATTATTAATTTCAATATGACAGTATGAGTGCTTGTGTATATGTGATCATAGGCATTACTGGTACTCAGAGAGACCAGAAGAAAGCACCCAATACCGAAGAATTAGGGCTCCAGGCAGTTGTGAACCATCAAGGGGGTGCTAGGAATTTTATGCTATTCTTATCAAGGGTAACAGGCATAGAATCCTTCTCCAGATAACCTGGGTTTGATATTCAGCAACCACAAGAATGCTCGCTCATACCACTTGTAACTCCAGCCCCAGTGCTTCGGTGGGTACCAAGTACTTATGTTGTTCACAGACATACAAGCAGGCAAAGTACTCATACACACACACACACACACACACACAAACAAACACAACACACACACACACACACATGAATTAATAATTTTTTTTAAAAAAAGACTATCAAATACCCTTATGAGCTTAGCCAGTTCCTCAGTACATAGAAGTTTTGATATTGAGCAAGTCATCAATTACAACAGAAACATGATTGGAAAATGAGATGTCATCTTCTGAGTTGCAGACATCCAATAGAAGCATGGTTGGAGAAAGCACTGTCATGTTATCACTGGCTGCCATTGGGAAATGTTGAGAAAAATTCTGGAATAGTTATCAGAAAGGTAAACACAATTTTTTTAAAAAAATATTTTTTTCATTTCATGCTGGGGATGAGGCACATGTGGAAGTCATAAGTCAATTTGAAATCACTTCTTTGTTTATACTACTTAAATTCTAGGGATCAAATCAAGTTGTTAGTCTTGGTTGGAAAATGCTTTTGCAGGCTAAGTTATCTCACAGGTCTAGCAGACATTTAAGGAATCACTACTCATCCCTAACCCTCTCTCCTTCCTTTCTCTCTTGCTCTTCCTCTACTCCCCTCTGTGTGTGTGTGTATGTTTGTGAGTGATACTGAAAATGAACCTCATGCATGCTAGGCAAGCACTTTACCAATAGAGCTAAGCTGGCCTTAATTCTTTTGTCCCACTTTGGTCTCCTGAATGTCAACATTACATGCTGGTGCCACCACATCTCTTTATGCGTTTGTTTACTCTATATTTTCTAGTGGAGTCTGAATTTCCCAGTTTTATGTAATTTTTCTATATCTGCTCTTAAGGCACTACAGACATAAGCAGGAAAAAATGAATAATAAGATAGGTTTAATTAAGTTGTCACTAGAATTCACATTAGACTGTGTGTATGGTTCTGATTATGTGGTGTTATCACAAACATATATTACATGTATAAATATGCTCTCCCTATAAAATACTACAAACGCAGCATAGCTATTCTCACCTAGATATGAATAAAGTAGCATTCACCTAAATGTAGCATTTAGCTAGCATTCACTTCCAAAAACAGATAACAAAAAGAGAAAAGATAGCAAAGATAATGAAAATTAAGATAATATAATGAAGTCACTGAGTGTTCACCATTGCTAAGAAGGAACTAAGCAAAAGCATACATGCACATGGAAAGAATAATGTGATCTGTAAGGTAAGATCGCAAGGTGAATGGTTAAATTGGTAACTAGAAAATGCATATTCTATAACAGCCAGAAGAAGGCATCTGCTAAATATTGTATAGCTCCAAATTTTCAGTATCATAAGTGTGAGATCAGATCACAGAGATCACAGGCCTGGCTACCTGACCAGAGCATGAGCTTTCCATGTAGTTTTCAAGGAGTTTCAGTAAAAAAAAAAAAAAGGTGGATGAAGATCAGCCCCAAATAATGGCTAAGTCTGAGATTAGCTAGGGTAAACTGTCCAACAAGCTTATTAAAGAAGAGATGAAGATTCCCCAAAGCCAATGTTAGATAATCTAGATACAGATACTTATACTCAACAAATGGTTAAAGCCCGGGACCTCTGTGCTTGAATTAGGGAAAGGCTGGAAGAAGCTGAGAAGGAGGGCAACCCCATAGGAAAACCAGCAGTCTGGACACTGAGCCAGGAACCAGGCAGCATACACTAGGTGGTCTGAGGCTCCCAACACATATACAGCAGAGTACTGCCTGTTCTTGCCTCAGTACAAGACTAACCCTTGAGAGTCTTGAGGGCCCAGGGTGTGGGGTCTGGTGGCTGTCGGAGTGGGGGGGGGGGTGGTAGTAGAGTGGGGACATTCTCTTGGAAACAGTGGGGAGGAGGAATGGAATGAGGACCTGTGGGAGGGCTGACTGGGAGGGGTAATGACTGGACTCTAAAAAAGTAGTAATGGTAATAATAATAACTAATAATTCATATCATTATAAAGTATTAAAGAAAGATTATCTAAAGGAAAAATCAAATGACCATTTTTTTTTATTAAGTTGAGTATTTCTTATTTAAATTTGAATGTTATTCCCTTTCCCGGTTTCCTGGCCAACATTCCCCTAGCCCCTCCACCTCCCCTTCTCTATTGGTGTTCCCCTTCCCATCCTCCCCCCATTACCACCCTGCCCCCAACTATTACGTTCACTGGGGGTTCAGTCTTGTCAGGACCAAGGTCTTCCCCTTCCACTGGTGCCCTTACTAGGATATTCATTGCTACCTATGCAGTTGGAGCCCAGGGTCAGTCCATGCATAGTCTTTGGGTAGTGGCTTAGTCCCTGGAAGCTCTGGTTGCTTGCAAATGACCAATTTTTGTGGGGCAAAGATTAATGTCATCAAAGACAACTTGGAGGTATAAAGCCAAGTACTAACCGCACTGAAACATGACTGGAATTTCCAGAAGATGGAGACTTCTATCCTGAATTTGAAAACTCCCCAGAGAATGGAAGTCAAGTTATAATATTTTAAACACTTTTCATGGCAAGTTATCATAACATAACTTATATCCAATCCATAGCGTTAATGAATGAGTTAATGCTTCCTAATTTCTAACTGCCTTTTCTTGGATTGAGGTGGTCTCATTGAACTAAGAATGTTCAGGAGACGAGAAATCATAGGGAATCTGAAAGTCCTGCTGTCCCCAATGGAGATGGAGTCAAATACAGGAGAGAATAAAATATTTAAAATTAAAATGTCCGCAAGCAGAATTCGATTTGGCGTAGCAGCAGTGACTTTCTGAAAATACTCAGCAAGATACTGCTTTCTTGAGGCCGTATACAGCACAATGATGCTCCTAGAAGCACAGTTTGTTACAGGCAGGCAAAAAAAAAAACAAAAAACAAAAAACAAAACCAAATCTAAACAAACAAAAAAAAAATCAAAAAACAAAACAGCTATCTACTGCATTATCATTGTACAATAATTTCTTTGTTTCTTTAAGAAAAAGAAATCAGTCAATTTTCTCACAATACAGAAAAAAATTAATAGCTTCAGTGAATGACTACACCTCTAGTGAAGCTGTCTTGTTTCCCCCATGCTGGGCGCCTGGTGCCATTCTGCATTACCAGGAATACGTGTGTGTCAGCATCCCCTTACTTTTACTGCCAAGTAGTTAAGAGCGCACACAGCTGAGTCCACATTTAGCTTCATTGCAAAAAGGCCTCAAATGGGCACATCCGAACTGTTACTCTGACCCCTCAAAAACAGATGAAAAAGAATGGGTAATTATGCAGAAGAAAAGTTCATTTCTCTAGTCACTTTTACTATGCTATGTCTGAAAGTTAAATCCTGCGTCCATCATCCTCAGTGTTTTGTAAATGTGATAAAATTTTAATATGTAAAATCCCATTATCATCTTCCTTTTCTACTGTTTTATTATGTTAATTTTTAAATTTTTATACCATATTCTTCTTGTTATTGACATTTTAAGGTGTTATATCATTTTGTTTCTCTTGTTTTACACAAAATAAGAAAATTGATATTCTGTGTTTAATTCAATCTTGTTCTCATTTGTGTCTGAACATTTCATCTTGAAAGCCCAAAGTTGGATGTTCCCAGATTCATAATTCCCCAGGGATCTTCTTTTGTTCTTTTCTGCACTATGATAAAGTAACACATACTATTCAGTCTCATAGCTTTCTCCAAAACTTTTTGTAAGTGGCTGTGATATTAATTCAAAATTTCTTCAATAGTCTTTTGTCCTAAATACATAATTGAAAACCACATGGGATTTTACTAGCAGCTGACCTCCTCCTGGGCAAAAGAAAGTACCACACTCCATTCTAAAGCTCTAATGCAACCAGCAGACAATTATCAGCACCTAAAAATTATAGAGTATTACTATTGAATTAGAAATACAGATATTAGAAAAATCCCGGTGACAGGGTATTGCTTTCCCTTCTCTTGTGGTTTTGTGCATTTTGTCACTGTATATTGCCTTTAAGGAAATAACTAAACAACATTTTATTTTATCCTTATAACATTTACATCATGTATTGACAATGCTAACAAATATTAATAAAACAATACAAAGTTGAGTTGTACCAGCATTCAATACACTGATATGTATAATTTCCTGAAAATGTTAAGAATCTGGTATTAGAACTGAAAAAAAATCTGTTGATAATTTATATGTAAGAATAAAAGCAGTGAAACACAAATTAAGAGGTGAATAAATCCAATAGCTTTGTGACTGTCACATCTCTTGACCAATCATCTACCTGTTACCCCCAAGCATGTTTTTAATTAATCGATCTGTGAAATAAAGTGTAGACATGTCATAGTTTCATTTGTTGTTGCTGTGATAAACTACTCTTACAGAAGCAATTTAAGGGTTAAAAGAGTAATTTTAGCTTTTAGTTCCAGTTTCCAATATATCAATTTTCAAAAATTAGAGTGGTAGGAATTTGAAGGAGCTTCACAAATCCACAATCACGAGTAGAGAGAATGAATACACGTATGCTTGTGCTTAATTCTTTTTTCTACTCGTAAAAGAGTTCAGGGTACCCTGTCTAGGAAATGAGGTCATTTACAACAGTCAAGTTCTTTGAACTCAAATAATATAATCAAGACAATCCCCCAAAGACATGCTAACAGATCAACCTGACCTAGAGAATCCATCACTAAGAATATTTCCTGGGTGACGCTAGATTGTGTTCAGTTGACCAAACTATTATAATACACATTTATTTTGAATTTTCATTACAGCTATGATGTCCATTCTAACGAAGATTTACCCATGTTTGTTTCATGAAGTAATTTCAACAATTCTAGTGTTTATTTTTCATTATTTACTCTTATTAATTATTTTATTTATTGACATTTCAAATGTTGTACCCATTCCTGGTCTCCCATCCATGAGCACCCAACCAATTCCTCCCTCCCCTTTGCCTCTAAGAGGGTGGTCCCAGACCCATCCACCTACTCCCACCTAACCCCTCTGGTATTTCCCTTTAATGGGGCATCAAATCTCCACAAGGTCCAAGCACATCCCCTCCACCTGAGGCCAAAAAAGACAGTCCATGTGTAGCAGGGGTATGCTCTTTGTTTGGTGACATGATCCCTGGGAAATCTGAATCAGGTTAGTTGATACTGTTGGTCTTCCTATGGGGATGTAATCCCCTTCAGTTCCTTCAGTTCTTCCCCTAACATTTCCGTAGGGGTCCTCAACATCAGTCCATTGATTGGCTTTACCTATCTGCATCTGTAACAGTCGGGTGCTGGTAGAGAACAGCCATACCAGATTCCCGTCTGCAAGCTTATCTTGTCATCAGCAGTATTGTTGGGGTTTGATGTCAGCTTATGTGATGAATCCTAAGTTAAGAGTAGTCACTGGATGGCCTTTCCTTCAGTATCTGCTCTACTTTTTGTCCCTGCATTTACTCTAGACAGGAACAATTCTGGGTCAAATATTTTGAGATGGATGGGTGGTCCATTCCTCAACTCAGATCATGTCTATCTACTGGAGGTGGTCTCTTCATATCAATCTCCCCACTGTTGGGCATTGCAGGTAATGTCAGCCCTATTGGGTCCTGGGAGCCTATTATATCTCTGGTGTCTGGGATTTTCTAGTGGTTCACTCCCCCATCCCTCATACCACATTGGTACATTAATTTTTCATTCTCCTAGCAATTTGGGCTCCTCTCATGTCTCCCCCATACAAAATTCTGCCCCCCATCTTTTTCCTCCCCCTCCCGTCTCCCCCTTCAGCTTACCATGACTATTTTGTTCCCCCTTCTAAGTGGGATTCAAGTATCCACACTTGGACCTTCCTCGTTAAGCTACATATGGTCTGTGAGTTATATCATGAATATTCTGAAATTATAGCTAATGCTCACTTATCTGTGAGTACATACATGTATGTTTTTTGGGTCTGGGTTGCAACACTCAGGATGATATTTTTTAGTTCCATCCATTTGTCTGCCAAATTCCTGATGTCCTCATTTTTAATAACTGAGAAATATTCCATTGTGTAAATGTACCACATTTTCTGCTTCCATTTTTCAGTTGAGGGACATCTGGGTTGTATACGTCTTCTGACTATTATTTATAAGGCTGCTATAAACATAGTGGAGCACATGTCTGTGATATTGTAGAGCATCTCTTGGGTATATGCCCAGTACAGGTATAGCTAGGTCTTAAGGTAGAATTATTTCCAAATTTTTGAGAAACTGCTAAATTTATTTCCAGAATGGTTGCACCAGTTTGCAATCCTACCAGCAATGGAAGAGTGTTCCTTTCCCCACATCCTTGTCAACATGTGCTGTCGCCTAAGTTTTTATCTTAGTCATTCTGATTGATATAAGGTGGAAGACAAGGGTCATTTGATTTGCATTTCCCTGGTGACTAAGGATGGTGAACATTTCTTTAAGTGCTTCTCAGCCACATTCCTCTGTTGAGAATTCTCTGTTTAGCTCTTTAGGCCATTTGCTAATTGTGTTATTTGGTTTTCTGTAGTCTAACTTCTTGAGGTCTTTATATATTTTGGATATTAGCCCTCTGTCAGATGTAGGGTTAGTAAAGATATTTTTCTAATCTCTACGTTGCTGCTTTGTCCAATCAATAGAGTCCTTTGCCTTAGAGATTTTCAGTTCTATGAGGTTCCATTTGTCAATTGTTGATCTTAGAGCCTGAGCCATTGGTGTTCTGTTCAGGAATATTTTTTTTCTATGCCAATGAGTTTGAGGCTATTTTCTACTTTCTCTTCTATTAGATTCAGTGTTATGTTGAGTACCTTGATCTACTTAGACTTGAGCTTTGTACAAGAGGACTAATATGGATCAGTTTGCATTCATTCGTCTATAGGCAGACCTGTTCATGCCAACTCAGCCAGTCAACCAGGTCTCAAGGAAGGGAACAAGGATTAAATTAAAAACAAAACAAACAAAAAAACAAACAGACAATTAGACAACATTATAGTATGACCTCGGCAGGTGCTGACATGGCTTTAATTTTCCCCAGTCTGCTTTTATATCATTCTAGCTATATGCATAAACAAGTACTCGGGTATAAACAAATCGGTCAAGGAACAAACAAGGCATAAACAAAGGTCTCATGATATTCAGGAACTAATCAATATGATTAGATCTTGATCCTAATCCTTGTCCTAGCCCAATGTCAAATTCATGACAATATTCTTGAGGTTGCAAAAAGAGTTCCCCATACAGACCTCCAGGTAGACCAGCAACTTTTGTTGAAGATACTTTCTTTATTCAACTATGTGTCTTTTAACTTTTATGTCAAAGATCAAGTAACCATAGGTATGTGGGTTTACTTCTAGGTCTTTATTTCTATTTCAGTCATTGATTTGTCAGTCTCTGTACCCATAACATGCAATCATTTATCACAACTGCACTGTAGTATAGCTTGAGGTCAGGGATGATGATTTCCCCAGTTCTTTTATTGTTGAGAATGGTTTTCCCTATTCTGGATTTTTGTTATTCCAGATTGAATTGAGAATTTTCTTTCTATCTCTTTAAACAATTCAATTGAAATTTTGATGAGCATTGCATGAAATCTGTAGATTGCATTTGGTAAGGTAGCCATTTTTACTATGTGATTCTACTGATACATAAGCATGGGAGATCTTTCTATCTTCTGAGGTCTTTAATTTTTTTTTCTTTAAGAATGTGAAGTTCTTGTCATATAGACCTTCCACTTGCTTTGTTAGACTTACACTAAGAAATTTTATATTATTTGTGACTGTTTTGAAGGGTTTTGTTTCCCTGATTTCTTTCACAGCTGGTTTAAGCTTATATAGAGGAAAGCTACTAATTTGTTTAAGTTTATTTGTATCCAGCCACGTTGCTGAAGTTGTTTATCAGCCGTAATAATACTCTGGTAAAATTTCTTGGGTTTACTTAAGTATACTATCATATCATCTGCAAATACTGATATTTTGACTTCTTCCTTTCCAATTCGTATCCCTTTGACCTCTTTTTTGTTGTCTAATTGCTCTAGCTAGAACTTCAAGCACTATATTGAATAGGTAGGGAAAGATTGGGTAGCCTTTTCTCGTCCATGATTTTAGTGGAATTGCTTCAAATTATTCTCCATTTAACTTGATTTTAGCTGTTGGCTTGCTCTATATTTCTTTTATTTCTTTTCTTTTATTTCTTTTATGATGTTTTAGGTATGGACCTTGAATTGCTGATCTCTCCAAGATAATAAAAATGAAGGAATGTTGTATTTCGTCAGTTGCTTTTTCAGCATTTAATGAGATGATTATGTGGTTTTATTCTTTGAGTTTGTTTATATACTTGATGGATTTCAATATTAAGCCACCCCTGCATCCCTGGGATGAAGTTTACTTGATCATGGTGAATGGTTGTTTTGATGTGTTCTTGGATTCGGATTGCAAGAATTTTATTGACTATTTATTTCATTGGTGGTCATAAGTGAAATTGGTCATGAGTTCTCTTTCTTTGTTGGGTCTTTGTGTGGTTTAAGTATCAAAGTACCTGTGGCTTCGTAGAACAAATTAGGTAGTGTTGCTTTGGTTTTTATTTTGCAGAAAAATTTGAGAAGCATTTTTCTTACCCTATCTCTTTTGATAATATATTTGGTATTTGGTCTTCTTTGAAGGTCTGATAGAATTCTGCACTAAAACCATGTGGCCCTGGGTTTTTGGGGGTTGGGGGATTAGGAGACTTTTATGGACTGTTTCTATTTATTTTTGATTAAATTTTGATATATAGTACATAGAAAAATCATCCATTTTATCTAGACATCGAAGTTTTGTTGAATATAGGCTTTTGTAGTCTGACCTAATTGTTTTTTAACTTCCCCAGTTTCTATTGTTATATCTCCCATTTTATTTCTGATTTTGTTAGTCTGGGTACTGTCTTTGTGCCCTTTAGTTAGTCTGACTAAGGGTTTATCTATCTTGTTGACTTTCTCAAAGAACCAACTCTTGGTTTTGTTGATTCTTTGTATAGTTCTCTCTGCTTTTAATTGGTTGATTTTAGGCTTTAGTTCGGGTATTTCCTGTCCTCTACTCCTCTTGGGGGTGTTTGTTTCTTTTTGTTCTAGAGCTTTCTGATGTGCTGTTAAGTTGCTGATGTAGGATCTCTGCAATTTCATTCTGAAGACATTAGTGCTATGAGTTTTTTCTCTTAGTACTTCATTATGTCCCATAAGTTTGGGTATGCCAAACCTTAATTTTCATTAACTTTTAGAAAGTTTTTCATTTTTTTCTTTATTTCTTCCCATTGAATAGAGAGTTTCTATGAGTTTGGGAACTTTCAGTTGTTGTTTTTTTGTTTGTTTGTTTGTTTTTTGTGTTTTTGTTTTTGTTTTTTTATTGACAACCAGCCTTAGTCCATGGTGATCTGATGGAATGCATGGGATAATTTCTATCTTCTTGTATTGGTTGATACTTGTTTTGGGTCTGATTATATGGCTAAAATTGGAGAAGGTACCATGAGGTGCTGAGAAAAAGGTGTATTCTTTTGTTTTAAGGTGAAATGTTCTGTAAATATCTTTAAATCCATTTGGTTCATATTTTCTGTTAGTTTCACTGTATCTCTGTATAGTTTCTATTTCTATGACCTGTCAATTGTGAGAGTGAGGAGTTTAAGTACTCCACTCTTATTGCTGAGCTTCAATGTATATTTTGAGCTTTAGTGGATTTCAGAATTGAGACTTTATCTTGATGGATTTTTTTCTTTGATGAGTATAAAGTGTCCTACCTTATCTCTTTTGACAACGTTGGTTGAAAACTATTTTATTGGGTATTAGAATGGGTATTCACACTTGTCTCTTTGGACCAATTGCTTTCTAAACTCTTTTTCCAGATTTTTAGTCTAAAGTAGTGTCTGTCTTTTTCACTAAGGTATGTTTCCTGTATGTAGGAAAATGCTGAGTCCTATTTATATATCCATTCTGTTATTCTATGTCTTCTTATTGGGAAATTGAGTCCATTGATGTTTAGAGATATTCACTATTAATGATTGTTGGTTCCTATTTTTTTTTTGTTAGAGGTGATATTATTTTTGTGTGATTCTCTTTGTTTCGGGTTGTTGTGATATGGTTAAATTATTTTCTTTTCTTGGGTGTATTTACCCTCTTTGTGTTGGAGTTATCCTTCTAATATCCTCTGTAGGGCTGCATTAGTAGAAAGATAATGTTTAAATTTGCTTTTCTCACAGAATGTCTTGGTGTCTCCTTCTACAGTGAGCATGAATATTTTGTTGGGTACAGTAGCTTAGGTTGGCATTTTTTCTATGAGGATCTATGTGACATCTGTCTAGGATCTTCTGACTTTTAGAGGCTCTGTTGAGAAATCTGGTGTAATTTTTATAGGTCTGCCTTTATAGGTTACTTGGCCCTTATCCATTATCACTTATAAAATACTTTTCTTATTTCTGTGCATTTCATGTTTTAATTATTATGTGATGAGAGTATTTTCTTTTCTGATCCAATTTATTTGGTGTTCTGTAGGTTTCTTGTACGTTTACAGACATTTTCTTCTTTAGGTTAGGGAACTTTTCTTCTATAATTTTGTTGAAAATGTTTTCTAGTCCTATGAGTTGGGAATCTTCACTCTTCTATCCCTATTATTCTTACGCTTAGTTTTTTCAATATGTCTTTAGTTTCCTGGATGTTTTTGATTAGAAGTTTTTTGCACTTTGTATTTTCTTTGATTTGGGTGTCAATATCTTCCATGGCATCTTCTATGCCTAAGATGCTCTCTTCTCTCTCTTGTATTCTATTGGTAATGCTGGCATCTGTAACTCTTGACCTCTTTTTGGGTTTCCCATCTCCACAGTTGCCTCTATTTGTGATTTTTTTTTCTATTTTCATTTTCAGGTCTAGGATGGTTTTGTTCAATTCTTTCACATGTTTAACTGTGTTTTCCTGTATTTCTTTAAGGGATTTGTTTGTTTCCTCTTTATGGGCTTCTACCTATTTGTCTATGTTCTCCTGTATTTCTTTAATGGAGTTAATTATGTCCAATACCAATAATATCAACATTCCTGATGTCAGTAATGTATTTATTTGACAAAGGCAAGAATAAAGATTGGGCTAAAGAAAAGTTTAACTTCAAGCCTTTGTCTTCTCCCACTTTATTGGTATTGAGCTAATAGAGCATATAAAGAAAGAATCTACCTTAATGTCTTAATTAATTGAGCATTGTCTAGCAGTTCTTTTCATAAGATTGGTAAAAATTGCTCCCTGTTGTCACATTAAACCCATTTTTACTATTTATATACAGCTGCATTATTAAGATTAAATTTGCTTCTTTTTGTCTGCCAACACCAATTCAGCTCAGCAGTAAAAAATGTATTTTATATGTTAAACCCTGCCAGACAGATGTCATGTTGTAATAACTTATAGAAACTCTGTCACTATTTTAGCCATGAAAAATATGTTTGACTTTTTTCTAAATCTAATATTCTTTAGTTATAACTTTTAGAATCTAATTTGTTAATTTATAACAAAGATATAGATTGTGAAATAACATCCTAAAGATTATTCATCATAATCAAATAACTTCTTGATATGTAAAAGCAATTTATTTTCAATTGTGTTTCTAGTATAATAAATGCACAGTAAACATTCCCTTTAAAACAATTATATAGCCATTAATTTGAAATGTTCTATTCACTAATATTTTTTTGCGTTCCAAATAAATCTTGTTTGATTTCTATAATTCTGTTAATTGTGATTGTTGCTGAAGGCATAACATTTTATAAAAGGTTTGTTTTATATTATTTTAATAATCAATCTTAAACACCTGGTTGTTAAGTATTCTTGCTATTTTTGATAGTGTTAGAGGAATGACCCAGGGTTTGTAAATGCTGGAGAAAGAAGCCTCTACCACTGAGCTCTATCCTAGCACAAGAAAATGCCCTTCACCTTTCTCTAAATACCACATCTACATTAAAGGTATTAATGCAGAAATGATAAATCAAATGCAAAGTTTTCTAAATATGCAGTACAAAATCTACAGCATTCAATATTCCTAAGGAATATAATTCCAAGAACTGTCATCTCTTATGTGTTTGTGATAAATCTTCTAATGTCTATGTAACAAAAGGAAAATATCCATTGCTGCACAAGTTCAGTGAAAATTAAATATATCTGATTAAGTGGGTGAGTCTGGACATGCTATGCTCAGTAGAGTAACAAATGAGTTAGTTACTTTTTTGTTGCTGTGACTACATTCCTGAAAATAGTAGGAATAGTTTTTGTTGGGCCCTATCTTTGTGTTTCCCACCCCCCTTGGTGAGCCTTTTAGCCTGCTAGAGCAAGAAATTGTTTACACCCTTGGCAGCTGCTCTTAGCCCCTGATTTGGGGCTGGGATTTTCCATGGCACCCTTCCTCCCCACCTAGCCTTCCAGCTTGTTGTTAAGAATTTGTTTATGCCCCTGATTGGGCCCCAGACTTTACACCACACAGACTTTTCCTGTTTTCCTGGTTGGGGTTTTTCACCTGCCTTATTGTTTTCCATGGCTTTTGCCTCAGGTATATAAGGAGATCTCAGTAAAACCTTGATGGCACTCGCTGAAAACAGGTGACCCGTGTATGTGTTTTCTTTCAATCCCGCAGATCTACCCCCTTTATTCAGGTGCAGGTGCCGACAAGTTTTACTGGCTCAGAGTTTGAGAGGACAAGAAGCACATCATGACGAAGGCAGGCATACATCCTCAGTCAGGAAGCAGGTGCCACTCATATTTAGAATGAGTGTTCTCACCTCAGTTAAACACAATCCAAAAATCCCCTCATAGTTATATCAAGTTGTCTTGTTAGTAATGCTAGATCCTTTTGAGATTATTATTAAACATCACATCAAGAATTGAAGGGAAAAAAACCTATCTGGTCTCCTTTACATATAGTATATATAATGTGAACAAGCAGGACCAGAGAGTGGGGTTGTTGTGGCCAGAATTTGAGAACAGAAGTCGATACAGTGTGCAAAGTTTAATTAGCTGAAGGAACACATTTTCTATGAAAAAAAATTCAAAAATAGATAGTTAAATCATTTGACCTAAAATCATATTCCAAAACAAATAGAAAAATTAATACAGAAAAATAATAGAACCCATCTCTCTCTTTTTTTTTTTTTAACTTGAGTATTTCTTATTTACATTTGAGTGTTATTCCCTTTCCCGGTTTCAGGCAAACATCCCCTAATCCCTCCCCTCCCTTCTCTATAGATGTTCCCTCCCCATCCTCCCCCATTGCCGCCCTCCCCCAACAGTCTAGTTCACTGGGGTTCAGTCTTAGCAGGACCCAGGGCTTCCCCTTCCACTGGTGCTCTTACTAGGATATTCATTGCTACCTATGAGGTCAGAGTCAGGGTCAGTCCATGTATAGTCTTTAGGTAGTGGATTAGTCCCTGGAAGCTCTGGTTGCTTGGCATTAGAACCCATCTCTTATAATTGGAAAATAGTGTAACTCTTACACAGATCAGATAGAAAAGTATGCCAGTTTAGGTAAATATTTTTAAGTCATGGGATTTCATCCATCTACCTCTCCAGAGCTCCAAGATCTCCTTCTTGCCAGCACACCACCCCACAGCCAGCTCTGCCATTGTCTGCCCCAGTCTGGTTCAACTCTGCCAGATTGTCCAGTTGAATCATTATGAATGGAAAACACAAGACGATTTTAATTTTAAAATTAACCAGGACACAACCGCTGTCACGGAAACTATTATCCTAAAGTCATCAACTATTCTCTTTTTATTGGATATTTTATGTATTTACATTTCATATGTTATACCATTTCCAGGTCCCTGACTTTCCAATACCCCCTTCACCTTTTTCTATGAGGATGTCCCTCCTCCCACCCATCCACTCCCATCTCAACATCCTGGCATTCTCCTACCCTGGGGAAACAAACCTTCACAGGACCAAGGGCTTCCCTTCTATTGATGCCGGACAATGCCATCTTCTGCTACATACGCGACTGGAGCCATGACCCTCCATGTGTACTCTTTGGTTGGTGGTTTAGTCCCTGGGAGCTATGGGGGAGGGGGGCTAGTTGGGTAATATTGTTATTCTTCCTATGGGGTTGGAAACCCCTTCATCTCCTTCAGCCCTTTCTCTAACCCCTTGTGCACAGTCCAATGGTTGGCTGCAAGAATCCTCATCTGTATCAATAAGGCTCTGGCAGACCCTCTCAGGAGGCATCATATCAGGCTCCTGTCAGCAAGTACTTCTTGACATAAGCAATAGTTTGATGACTGCATATGCGATGGATCCCAACATGGGGTAGTTGTCTCTGGATGGCTTTTCCTTCAGTCTCTGCTCTATTCTTTATCCCTGTATTTCCTCCCATGAGTATTTTGTTCTCTCTTCTAAAAGGACTGAAGCATCCACATGTTCTTCCTTATAAATAAGACTGCTTTGAAAATAATGGAGCATGTGTCCTTGTTATATATTGGAGCATTTTGGGGTATATACCCAAGGGTAGTATAGTTGGGTCCTCAGGTAGAACTATGTCCAATTTTCTGAGGAACCTCCAGACTGTTTTCCAGAGTGGTTGTACCAGCTTGCAATCCCACCAACAATGGAAGAGTGTTCTTTCTCCACATCCTCGCCAGCATCTGTTGTCACCTGAGATTTTTATCTTACTCATTCTGACTGGTGTGAGGTGGAATCTCAGGGTTGTTTTGATTTGCATTTCCCTGATGACTAAGGATACTGAACATTTCTTTAGGTGCTTCTCAGCCATTTGAAATTCCTCTGTTGAAAATTCTTTGTATAGTTCTGTACCACACTTTTTAATAGGATTATTTGGTTCTTGAGTTCTTTGTATATATTAGATATTAGCCCTCTATCGAATGTGGGATTGGTAAAAAATCTTTTTCCAATCCTTTGGTTGCTGTTTTGTCCTATTGACAGTGTTCTTTGCCTTAGGAAATTCTTCTATTGGCCTACACACCTCTCACTCTTTGAGTCGCAGGAACAAGAACTGGCCGGCCTTCCTCCCTTGTGCCCTCTTCCTCTCTAGGACCTGAAAAGCCCCTCTCCTCATCTCCACCCAGCTATTGGCTTCTTGTTATCTTTATTAGCCAATCAATTATGGGAAATTCCCCTACAAAACCCGTCAGCAAGAAAACATGCCTTCAGTTACACACACCTTAAGCACATTTTATCTATGCATTCATGAATACATATATTTATGTTAAATGTTATGAGAAGAGAGGCTATGCATTTGAGTGAGAGAGAAGAGAGTATGTGGAAAGGTTTGAAGGAAGGAAAGTAAAGAGGTTAATTATGTAATTATATTTTAATCCCAGGACACATAAGAAACAATACAATGTAAGAGTCTGTTTTTCTTAATTTTATGTTTCAGTGAGAGTTAAGTTTATACTAAGGTAAGCTCAAAAGAGAACATATGATTTGTTCTGTGGGTCTGTCATTAGTGCACATTCAAGAAAATAATTACTTTAAAATATTCTCAAACATCTTGCCGCTTTTATCTATAACTTAATAGCACAATGTTAGAGAAGAAATCCATTTATCTAAGCAAATGAAAATGAGCATACTATGATTCTCTTCGTGTTTAATAAAAAAGCATCTATAATGAAGAAGACAACTTCTAAAATCAAGGCAACATCAAAAAGAGGCATAAAGTGTTAAACTATTTTCACTTTGAAGCCAAGAATCAAAATTAGGAACAAGAACCTAGTTGAGACTCATTATCTTCTGTTACACAAACACACACACACACACACACACACACACACAATTATAGCTAATTTAGTTATATATCTGATAGAATTGAAAGTCATTCCTACTAAAGAAAAATTTTGTATTCTTTTTACTTATTATTTAATTTCTCTTTACATTGATTAACTGAGTAAATTTTTTCAACTCTTGTCAGTAAAATAAAACATAACAATACCATTGTGACATTTTGAATTCAAATTTATAGGTGGTGAATACATGTTCATGCATTAAGTACTAGCAGAAATCTGTCATTAGTTGTTTGGACAATCTTTTAAGGAAGTTTCCTTTTGGTTTGTTTCTTTGTTCTTTTTAAATTTTTATACTTCTCTACTTTCTTCATTCAAAAATGGTATATTTTGATCGTGCTTCTCCTTCTCAACTTCTTCAACATCCTACTCACCTCCCCACTCACCCAACTTCATCCTTTTTCTTTCTATCTCTCTTTAGGAAACCTGAAAACAACAACAGTATAATTTTAAAAAGAACCTCAAAAAGCACACATAAGACAAAATCCATAAAACCTCAAAATTGAAAACTGAAACATAAAACCAAAGGACCAGTAAGACAAAAAAAAAAAAAAAAAAAAATAACTTGTGTCCTTTGGTGTTGGTTTCTGATGAGCATGGGACCTATCCTTCATATGTAGTTAATATACCCAGTGAGATTCCATAGCATAGAACTAATTTTTTCAAGGGAGTGTCATTTTGAAACAGCTTCTTGGTCAGGAATGAGAGCCAGTGTCTACTTTTTCAACACTAGGATCCCGACGGCATTGAATCTATGCAGGCCCTGTGCATACTACAACGTCTCTGTGAGTTTATGGATAAATCAGCCCTGTTGTATCTGGAAGCCACTGTCAGCTTGGAATCACCCATCCCCTCTGGCTTTTTATGATCTTTCCAGTTTGATAAAGGCATTCTATTTATAACTGAGTACTCTAAAATATATGATACTGGAAACACAAGCAGCTGAGTTAAGGCAAAGAAAAAAGTTGAACAATGTCTGTTTTATGTAGAGCAGATGGTCTGAGTCTTAGCATGTAGCGTAATATCAAAGCAATCTGATCAGGACAAGCCCCAGGGAAACTGCTGGTGTCTGAGGACTCCAGCTGTCATGATTCCAAACTTCACAATTTATACAGTATCTCTTGTCTCCAAAAAGATTCAGTCCTTTAAGAAAGAATGTACCTTATTGCTTTCTCTCATTTTTACACCAAGTTGTACTGTAATATAATCCTAAACTCACTGTTAACATTTCTTGAATATTCAAGAAAATGTTATAGCAAAAAGACAATAAGCAAATTCTAAATGCTCACATTTTCATGGTGGCAGTTTGTCTGGGTAACCGGTGTGCTTCCTTCCCCACAGTTCAGCTCTTACCTGCATATTTAAAATCCTTACACCATTAAATACAAAAGCATTGAGAGCAAAGTTGTTTTTTTAAATAATATAGTAGCTTCTGGACTAGAATATCAAAACACTTAGGATTAAGTATTTTAAACATAATTATATGGTTAGTATACATTGTAAATTAATTTCCTAAAGTTCTGAGCAAATCTGTTGCAATCTAATAAGTTATGTAGATTTGCACTTGGCCTTTTTGATCCTTTTATTTATCCATTTGTTTGTTTGTTTGTTTGTTTGTTTATAGAGGGAGAAAGCTGCAGATTGAAGCTAGGACCGCATTGATGTAAAGCAAACTCACTACTGAGTCTGCCCTAATATTTGTAATACTTTAATCTTTACTTTTATCATAAATCAGCATTCAGCCAGATATTAAATTAAGCATAACTCATGGTTATATACTGGGTGCTTTCAATTCTAAATATGAAAAGTGCTTCATGAATCTTAGAAGGCCTCATTTCAAAATAAAGATAGATGTTGATCTTCTATCTCCACATACTTCAAAAATTTCTCAATGCCTGCATAATCTACAAATTAGGGTAGTAGAAATAGGTCTTGCTGTCTTGAAATCACTTAAATTAATTTTATATTTTAAGACTTTATTATTAAAACATAATCATATGAAAACATATAATACATAGTACTTAAAGATAAAGTCATAGATGATATTTCCCTTCAGTGGGTACACAGCTAACTTTCAACACACACACACACACACACACACACACACACACACACACACACACACACACATACACTTCCTTCTTCTCCTCTTCTCAATGTGGAGCCTTCTCCCTGGTTAGAATCTCAGTTCTGAATAGTTGCTCTCAATCACAGTGGATAAAGTGTTAATCTGTAATACTTTGTCATTTTTGGTTGCTCTAATTTCACAATGAACAGAGATCAATGCTATATTATTTAAATCAATATTTTGGTCCTATATTTTCTGTCTTATGAATCCATTTCTATTAAATCTCCTATAAAATTCTGCTGCCAAGAAAAACAATATACTTTGTTTCATGTCATATGGTCTTTCTGTAGTTCGTAAGGAGGGGAAGAAGCCAAAGATTTATAGTACTATAGTGATTGTAAAACTGAATTATTAAAGTCTAAGTTTCATGTGCTGTGTGCATGTTGTATGCATATATCTAATGGCTAAAACACACATATATTTTAATGCATATTTCTAATGTATATAAAACGAGGGGACATTAACAAGCACATGTGATTTGTTTCTATTGAACACATAGAATCTCTTTACAAATTCATGATTATCCTTTTTAAAATAACCCTGTCTAGAACCCTATTTCAAGGGTATTCATACTTTCATTCACTAAATATAATATATACATTAACACTGCAGTGCAATTTGTTTATATATTAGGATTGAAATCATGTCTGAATGTGTGGGAATTATTTATTATAAAGCTGAAGGAGGTTTGCCAATACTTGAATTTATAACTCTTATTCATTGGTCACAATGTAAATGCTAAATACCAATACAGCTTCCAAAGAATCATTGAATTCAACAAACTGCATTACAAATAATCCAGTTTTGTGAATTTTTTTGTGACATAGTGTGTACGGGAAAATATAATGGTATTTTGAAAACCAATATAAAAGTTTAAAATTCCAAAATCATTATATTCCCTACTTCTATACTACTATTTATTACATAAGTTCTGAATACCATTATATATGAATGACTTAATAATAAGTACATTTATAAAGCAGATTATTTTTATTGAATATATAATTACCTCCCTTTGTTAATCCTAGAGAAGCTCACTTTTTTCTTCATAAAACCACTCATGCAAGATTTCCACATTTCATACTTACATGGAATATAGTGAATCACATGAAATAATAAGAGATAATTAGCTCTTAAATAGCATTTTACAACTGTATTGCATCTGCCAAAACCACTCAGTATACCTTACCTACACACAGAAAAAGTGGTCTTCTTTTACCACTAAAGTCAACTTGAAATTGTGGGGTTCCATAAATAATTTTGTTTAGACTATATTTTAATGGATTGCTGCATAAATTTTTCTGAGAATATAATCTGAGAATAGGGAAACTACTAATCACATTCTAAAATATACTACAGCAACTTAGGAAGTAAAGGTAAATGAAAATGTGTATGATGACTTTAAATGAACTAATATGCAGTTACATTTTACAATCATTTTATGTATAAAGTCTATCATATCAACTCATATCTCACGTAATTTCCTGAAAGTCTCTTTCCATAGTGTTTGTTAGGCATGGTTGAAAAATCGATCTCAAGGGCAGGTCACACATATCTTACTTAATGAAATCCAGCACAGAATCTAACCCATTGAGTCAGGCTGGCAAATATAAAACAATACACTACCATCCCAACAACAATTAGAAAGCATTGAGGTACGGTGCACCTTACATAGCTCATTTTGTCACAGCTCTGAATTTCCTTAATTGAATGTCTATGTTGGGTATAATTATTTGTTTTGCACGCAGTAGCATCAAAAAATTTCATAATTTATAACACATGTTTAATTTTATGCTTAGTACTGTGAACTCAGCCTATGGTAGTTAATTTCTAATATAGATTTAAAGTATTGCAGTTGTGTAAAAACTCGTAGTACTAGAGATATGGCTCAGCTAGTTCAATGCTTTCCAGGAAGGTGTAGGCCTTGGATTCAATCCTCTATCATGAGTTACTTAATTAATTAATGCATTAAAAAACTCGTTATATAATAAACATGATTTAAAATGCCAGTAGTCATAATTTAAGACAATAAGATTTTATTTAATTCTGCAAAAAGTCAAGGTTTAGTCATAAAATAAAAATTAAAGGCACTATTTAAAATGGAAGAAGATGCATTTAAAACAGTCTGACTACTTAATTGAGGCATACAAGTAGGCAGAAAATAGGTTCCCACGTTCCTAACATGATGAACCATAGGATCTTTAACGTAGCTTATGAGAGTTAATTATCTCCACGGGAGAACTCCTGCTTTTGATTAGCTAAATACATGCTGAATGACACACAAGTAGAAGTGGCTTTAGGGGAAGCATTATTACTCTTATAGTAAAAGAAGATTTAAGCATAAACACATCACATATTCAGGAAAAACTGAAATGTGATTTTTGAAGCAGATTTTATTTAACTTCAGTATTAGTTCGCTTATGATATATATATATACATATATATATGTCTATATATCAGTAAAATGCATTTAACTCCTAACTTAAAATTTTAAATGAAATTTTAAAATTTACAATAAGCTGTGCTTTGAATTAATTTTTACATTCCCTTTCTCATTAATGTAAATATCATTTATTTTGGAAACACAGAGCACAGAAAGAAACATCAACAATATAACAGTGATGCATATTGTTAACATTTACAGAGCAAGAGAGAGGTGACTTAAAGGTTCCAGAGGTGAAAGGCTTATCTTTCATTTCTTGTGTGTGTATACATGACTTCCTTCATATATCCCTAAGTTAATTTAAAAAATAAAAAGTACACTGAAATACTCAAATGTTTCAAAGTTATCTTCTAATTAGGAGAGCTATAACAAACCTTTGATATTTGCATATTAAATATGTTCATGTCATAAATTAAGAAACAAAATATTATGTTTTATGTACCTGAGCAAATGCTTCACAGATGATAATATTCCCCAGAGCAACACAAAGAGAACTTCCTGATTCCCAAGGTGTGGCTAATTTTCGGTCATTACTATGACTTAGCAAGCTGTTTCAGTAGAATATTTGAAACAAATATCTATTATAGCTAATATATGTGAATAAAATTTTGCATGGGAGGAAAAAAAGGAATGGAATCAGTACACCTTCCCTTAGGGAAAGAGCCTCTTGTCTCTCCTGACATCTTGTTTTATTAAATTCTTTATCATTTAAAATGGTTGCTATTAATTTTGATGAATGAAGAGTTCACTAATGGCAAAGTACTTATGTGGTACACAACTCAGCTAATAGTTATTATATGGAGACCTGTATGGCTATTTAACATTTTATGTTAAACTTCTCGCATCTCTAATCTCAAAAATGGGAGGCTTCTCTTCAGATAAGATCCACCAGTCTGCCTACTACCTGTGTGCTGGCAGGTTTTATGTATCTACTTCACCTTAGCTAGTGTCATCAGAGAGGGAGCTTCACCTGAAAAAAAAATAATAATAAAAGAGTCTTGATAAGATTGGCTGAAGGGCATTTTCCTAATTAGTGATTCACTGGAGAGCGATAAGCCCATAGTGGATGTGTCCAAACCCTGGGCAGGTAGTCCTGGGTTCTAGTCTAGAAGAAAGCACGCGGAGCAAGCCATGGAAAGCCATGGTAAGCAACACTCTACGTGAGCTTCAGAACAGCTACTGCCTTCAGCTTCCTGCTCTGCTTCAATTGCTGTCCTCACTTCCTTTGAGGATGAGCTGTGATGTGGACATCCAGGTCGCATAAAGCCTTTCCTTTTCAATTTGCTTTGTGTTTCAGCATGGCAATAGTAACCCTAACTAGGACAACCTGCTTCTTTTTTTTTTTTTTTTAACATAGAAACAACTCTTAAGATATTCCCCATAAAATTTGTTTCTATTATTCTAATCCCATAATCTCTATCCTTCTGAAGAATCACCTTGACTGTAAATCAAATATTCTAAAAACTTCATTGAGGGCCCTGGGCTGCTCCACAAATCTGTAAGATCTGAATACATACTGGTCATCAGGTGTTTGTTCTGTATGCACAAAGAAAACACACAGATATTCTTGAAACCAAAATAAGATTTTCTTGCCAGGCAGCAGTTTCATGGGAAACTTGTTCAAACCATGAAACCTGATTCTCACAATACTCTGTCTTCCATGCCCTAAAACCACATCCTGCTTGCTATGCCTCACTTCGCTAGACCTGTTAGCAAAAAGCAGAAACACAGAAGCCCTCAAACCAAGGTTAGTACATTTAGTGACTTTCCAGGATCCTGGAACTACAGACTATACCTTGATGGTTTAGGTCTTTGTTTACATTTTGGGAGATGCTGGGATCAATTTGTTGGGTTTTAAAGTCATAATGATGTGTCCCACATGATGTCAGGTGTGCCGAGGCCTGGGTCCTTTTACAGATCTACATTTTATTGAGTTACTCAAGCTTTTGTTTTTGTTTCTACTTTGTTTGGCTCTTTGGTTGGTTGGTAGGTAGCTAGATTGGTTGGCAGGATGGCGAATGGTTGATTTTGCTTTTGTTTTTGCTTTCTTGGCCTGAAAATTGGTAGACTATGCACTTCTGGGTAGCCAGAAGCATATCATCCTTCCTAACCAAAAAATAAATAAAAATAGTAAATAAATTGAAAATATAGGAAAACGATTCTTTAAAGTTTCTTTCTAAACTAAGATAAAATTAAAACTAGAAACAAATGATGAAATAATCTAAAAATTATTCTATGACCAATTGTTGTTTATTCGTTTTTTGTTTTTTTTGTTTTTTTTGGCAGAAAAGAACAACAAATCACTGATCATAGCTCCTTGTAAATACATAGAAAATAGAAGTATAAAGATAAATAGAGATGTTTCATTAGTGATGCTTATCAGTAAATAGTGCATTGTATTGAATATTTTGGAGTTGGAGATGAGTAATTACTCTTCTAAGGTCATGCAACATTCTCCTATCTCACAAGAAGGAAGATAATGATCAAGTGCAGTTCCATTATTTTATATCAGATACATCAAGCCCTAAGCGCGTTAACAATATTTCTAAGTCTGGAGGCAACTTAGCTGTGTTAGTACTTTCTCATTGCTAATATTATAGTCCTGACTGGGTGAAAATAGGCATTTCTATTCTCTATCACAAAAATACATAAATCTACTTGAATGTTAAGAATCATGATGTTTATGTTCTATTTGAAGAAGTTTTAAAGATGTCTTGTCTAGTGATCATTTTTAAAGAGATATTTATTTTCTTATCTGAGTGCTAACCTGTTTTGCTTGTGAGTAAATACCTTATATAGGTGGCAGCACTCAATGCATACACTTATTTGCTACAGGTGTGTTCAGTTAATATTATATATGAGAATGATGAAAGTGAGATGATTAATTAAATTTATCTTGAGTTTTGACGTAAAAATGTCATGTAGGTTTTACTAGCTACATAAATTGTAAGTCAAAAATATATCTATCGTATTTTAATCATGAAATCTAGATATTAAATAAAAATAATAAATAGCTCATATAGTGTGACTACTTTATTTACTAGGTTTATAAAGGGTCATTTATTCCTCACCTTCAGTCAGCGAAACAAGTGAAATTCTCTTCCTTTGCTTATTTTGGCAGTGGGCTTTCGCTTCATCCCTTCCTGATTTCATTCCGCTCTACTTGCCTTCTCTGCATACACCAACTCCATTTGTCAATTCACACTGGTCTATGTGATGACATTTACTTTGTCATGGTTTCAAATTCATCTTTTATTCAACCTTCTTTATCTATCTCCATTGTTATATGTATCTCAGATGGGGTAGAAAGCTACCAAACTTGACACTCCTACTACTAAAGAAAGTTCATAGTTAATTTCATGGCTAGAATCAAGCCATTCGTATCAGAATGTAATTTCCAGTCACCTCATCATTGTCCCATGAAGTCACCATACCTAGAACTACCAAAATAATAAGGGATTTGTATCTCAATTTTATTTATGTCCATCTATAGTATAAATATTAAAATTCCTACCTTTTAAAACCATTTTCTCTGACACTTTCCTGAATAATGATAAGTAGCACCACATGTTCGAGCGTAGACCTTATACGCACTCATAGATCCATATATCTAAATATCTTGTATATATAGACGCACAATCAGGAAACATGCCCCACGCTCTTTGGATGTCATGTTAAATCATTTCTGTCAAAATAAGTACAGACATTAGCTACTGTTCTATGGTAATATGATTCATAGATTTTCACCTTTAAGGTTAACTGGTTCACATTAAAATTTTATTATTATTTAGCTTGCTATTACAGAACATTAACAACCTCAATGTCTGAATGACAATGAATATTCATCATATCCATAATGAATAGCATATAGGTATGCTATAATGAATACTATTGTATGTAAAAGTATTTACCATTTTTAATGTATACTTTTCTGAAGCCATAGGGATTTACAATTTCAAAATTAAATTGACCTTTCCTTTGAGGCTCTGTCATTTTCAGTATTCTTGTATTAGTATACAGTGGATAATTTCTACTAAATCCTGACACTTGTGATATCCAGATTAAAATATTAGAAAACAGTGTATAATATTTTGATTTAATAAATTACTTCATAAAATATAAGTTTATTTCATGAATCTAGTAATAAGAACAAGTCATACCTGATAAATTCACCAACATATGCTTTGGGGCCATTACATGTTCCTACACATAGCATTTGTTAACCTTTCTTATCTGTTTGAAACAAGACCTGACAAACCAAGTAGAGTGAGGACAGATTTACTCTCTTCACTGTTTCCAGGATTCCAACCCTTGACAGAGTAGAAGGCATGGATTTTGAGGCAGCCTAGCAAATGGCAGAGGTGCAAAAGCAGAGAAAGCAGGATGTCTGTGCACATGTGGCTTTCTCCCCTGTCCCTTTTTTATTCAGTCTGGCATACCACACTAAGCAGCAGGGCCAGCCACTGCTGACTGCTACTCTTTCCTCTTCAGTTAATCTCTGGCAACACCCTCAGGGACCTCAAGGCTTGTCTCCCAAGTGTTTCAACAATGATTCTTAACCACTATAGTAACAGTTATTTACTATGTTACACCATCCCATGTCTTGCCAAACTCCAGTTGATGTGTCTTGCTTTTTATTGTTGGTATGTTGTAGTCTCCATGGCCCTTGTGCTTACTTTGCTATCCTAGTTTGACTAAAAATCATAATTGTCCTCCTTGCTTAACCTTGAGAGTGCAAGAATACAGATATGTACCACCGTGACAGACTTCATTCTACATATCTGATGTTACGTTTATTTCCTCATGCATATGTCATAGTAAATTCATAACCAGGTTAAACATTACTGATTGCATTTATTTTAGCTGCATGTTAGATTATACTGAAAAGATCCAGAACTTTTGCTTTTCTTCCCATTGGATTGCAAACCTCATTCAGGTTCTTCAAAACTTCCTCTCTCTCTGCCATTGGGGTCCCTGAGTTCAGTTCAGTGGTTGGCTGCCTCTGTGTTTGTCGGGCTCTGGCAGAGCCTCTCAGGAGACAATTGCATCAGGCTCCCGTCAACAAGCAGCGTGGTTGTACCAGCTTGCAATCCCACCAACAATGGAGGAGTGTTGCTCTTTCTCCACATCCTTGCCGGCATTTGCTGTCACCTGAATTTTTGATCTTAGCCATTCTGACTGGTGTGAGGTGGAATCTCAGAGTAGTTTTGATTTGCATTTCCCTGGTAACTAAAGGATTTTGAATATTTGTTGGTGGGATTGCAAACTGGTGCAACCACTATGGAAATCAGTCTAGTGATACCTCAAAAAATTACACATAGTGCTACCTGAGAACCCAGCTATACCACTCTTGGGCTTTTACCCAAAAGATGCTCCAACATATAACAAGGACACATGCTTGACTATGTTCATAGCAACCTTATTTATAATAGCAAAAAATTGGAAAGAACCCAGATGCCCTCAACAGAGGAATGGATACAGAAAGTGTGGTACATTTACACTCAGCTATTAAAAAACAATGACTTCATAAAATTCTTAGACAAATGGATGTAACTAGAAAATATCATCCTGAGTGAGGTAACCCAGTCACAAAAGAACACACCTGGTGTGCATTCACTAATAAGTGGGTATTAGCCTAAAAGCCCAGAATATCAAAGATGCAATTCATAAACCACATGAAGCTCATGAAGAAGAAAGACCAAAGTGTAGATGCTCAGTACTTCTTAGAAGGGGGAACAAAATACTCATGGTAGTTATAGGGTGGGAGGGACTTGGGAGGAAGAAAGGAGAGGGAGGAGTTGGGAAAGGGGATACTATCAAGTATGTGAGGAGACAGGGATGAAATACAGAGGGTGAGAAATTTGAACAGAAGTGTGTAGCAATGGAGGATGGGGAAATGGGGGTAGTCACCAGCAAGTCCCAGAGGCCAGGAAAGCAAGATGCTCCTGGGACCCAGTAGGGATGAGATTAGCTGAAATGCCCAACAACAGGGGGAACCTGACCATAGTCAGAGAACGAGACCCTCTGTTGGAGGAGGATAGGGCCACCTACTCATCTTCAAACTTTTAACTCAGAATTGCTCCTGTCAAAAGGAAATACAAAGAATAAAAGAAAAGAAAAAAATCCAGAAATTTTTCTAAAAAATAAATTACCTTTTTTAAATGTTTATGGAAGAAACATGTTTTCATACGCAGAAGATGTGTTCTTTCTGTTTGATGGGCATAACTTATCAAATCACTACAATAAATAACACATATAACAATAGTTACTTAATCACACTGAGAATGAAAACCTGATATGAGGCAAAGAAACACTAGAAATAGCCATGGATTTTTCTCGATATGGAATGAAAGAAAAGGAAGAAAAAAAGAAATATAGCTGTCTTGACAGCACATTTTTCCTGTTATGAACATGAATGAAATATAATCCACATTTGAAATTTGTATTACATTAATTGAATTAACACAGTTGTCAAATGATATCTCATTTGATACTACTCATACAAAGTAGGCAGAAGAAATTTGCACTATGAAAACTATAAAACATCATAGTAACCTCTGATGGTTGCTGTTCTCAATCTACAATGATCCTTTATGTAATATGCATTGGGTAGACTGACTCATGTTTGCAGTCATGATGTGAATAGAATATCCTGACTCTAAATTCTGATCTTTCCACTAGCAAAAGATTTCAGTTTGATTCTTTGCTAAGAAGTAGGTCAAAGAAAGTATAATGGACTTCCCTGGAGGCGCAGTGCTTGTAATAAACTTTTCTGACTGTACTCTTAAATCTCTCCAGACACCCAAAAAAAGCTCATTTTACTGTTCAAATAAATGTTGGCCGGCATGTAAAGGGAGCTCAAATAGCTCAGGTTTAAATGTCCAATTTTTAAATACAGTACAGAAAACCCATGTCTTATAGAATCCACACAATGAATTATGACAATTGGCAATGCTCAGTCCAAGCTATTACTCTCCAAATTCAAAAAGTTTTGCTATCACAAATCATTATGATTAAAAAAATTCAATGAACAATAATTGAAAGAAAAGAAAAGAATGTAACTGTTGCACTGATGTTTGAAATAATTTTGATTTTTTATTCAACGGCTAAGAGGAAATGGTTAAAATTATTACTTATAGATTTTCCAATGTTAGATTTTGACCTGAATTACTTTTCTCACCGTATAATTCCTTTACAAAATTTAGGTATACAGAAATGTTTCTTTTATATTTAATGCAATTCTTACTTCTGTATACTTTGAAGATACCAAAGTGAAGAAAACTAATTGATGACTATTTTTGTATGCTTAAAGACACTGCACTTTTATTTGACTATTCTATAATGAAATTTAAACTATACAATTGAGTTTCAGAAACAGACAATAAATTTATAATTGATTGAGGAAAGTCTTTACAGTAAATTTCCATTTGATATATTTTAAGTTATTATACAGAAGCCTAGACCACACATATTTAATGTTCAGTATATTAGTAATTAAGAAATTCTAAGTGAAAGACTTAATTATTTTTCTAACAGGTGCTTGGAACTGAGGAAGACCTCAGTAAACGTGTACTGTTCATGGTATGGCTGTTTCACTGACCAGTGCCTTAGTCCCGTGAGACCATCAAGCCTTCTTTGGGGTCAGACTCAGAATAGCTAAGCCTTCTTCTTTACATGGAATCATCGTATTCTTTGAAATGCTCTACTGTAATCCTAGCTGAAGGTCTAAATCCATGTCTCACCTGGATTATAGCTCAGCTGCATAAATAATTCTCATACATCTATTTTGTTCCCCAGTTAGCATTTCTACACCAATAAAGTCAATTCTGTTAGGCATTAGCATAACTGTGACATAAAAACCTGCATTCATTATGTTTTTATATGCTCCATCCCCATGGAAACATTGCGCATGCCATCCTGCTGTGGATTTTGCCTGTTTTAATCAATAACTGATTTCATATAGCAGGAAAAACTCTTAAGCAAGTGCTAAAAGCCAACAAATATTTTCTAAATGAAGAAACATTGTAAGAAAAGGAATGTTCTTTCTCGCTCAAATAGTATATAACTGTTTGAAGGGCTGTAGACTTTCTTTTTACATTTTAGAATAAATGTACAATTTAGAGTAAATATATAATTCCTATGGCTAGGAGCTCCAAGACAATACCCTGCCTAGAAATCAGTTTGCAAACAAATGATATGTAAAAGGGAGCAAAAACAAACAAATATATAAATAAAGAAAATTAGCAAGTTCAGGTAAAGGGTACCTGTAAAAGGCTTGATAAACAGGCATAGAGAACAGGATTAATTAAAATCAATGCTTTAATTGTAATTATATTCAAGAAAAGCAACCTACAAACATTCAACTTCAATTTGAAAACTCCTATTGTCTCTCCTTACATGCTTACTTGACATAAGTCACATGACTTGTCTTTCCTGACTCCTTATTCTGTTAATATATTGTTCTCCAAGTGTAACACTGTATCAAAGAGTAAGGGTTGAGAATAGGGAAAATCAGGTGCATGCTCTCAGTTACAAGATAAATAACTTCTAGGAATTTAATTTTCAGTATGGTAGAGTTGTTAATAATGTATTGGGGACCTGAAATTTAAGTTTTCTTATGACACAAGTAGCAACGGGCACATATCAGCTTGAATGTGGAAATGCTACATTCAGCATACTTAGAACAACATGCTAAAACATTCGTTGAATGAATATAATGTGCTTATTAATTAGAATCTAATAACCCTAATGAGAACAAGTTCTTGTAATGAGAAACATAGTCAGATGTTTTCACTTTAATGACAGCAACCCCTCCCCTCAACTCTACCAACATCACAGTTTGAAGCTGAAACCTTATCAGACAATTTTCCTGCTTCCTTTTTTTCCAAATGATAATTGCATCTGCTTTGTGGCACCTTTTGTATTCACTTTCGCTTTCTATTGCTGTTTTCCATATGTAAAGTTTTGGTGAACATTTGTTGTAAACTCTAGTTTCCTAGAATTTAATTGTTTCCTTTCTCATAAGCATATATTTGATGATATAATTTATACTAGTATGCTGTGTACAGTTGCATGACATTAAGCATATGACTTGCTCAGGCATTTATCTTCTCTAGGTAATATTCTAATAAATATGAACGCTCCACATCTCATATTTATATTTTAACATTTTATACCTCTACACAGCTTTTTTTTCTACCTAAAATACTCGCTTATAATTTTCTAGCAAACATCAACTTTTTCTTTAACAGATAAATGGCACATGCCACTTGCTAAACCACAAATCATTTCTTCTCATGCTACTTCTTCAGACTATTTTTTCAATCCACAAGTCTTTTTTCACCACATATAAGCCATCATCCCCCCATTTCCCAAACCAGTAAATGGTTATACTACTTCCTAAATGTAAACTTGTTAACTTTTCTGATGCTTTTGTTAAATTTATTCCAATTATGCAATCTCCACGAAGACAAAGATCTTCTATGTTTTATTAACTGTCAACAATTGTAGAGTGTTTTACACCTATTATACCATAATGGAAAGTAAGTAAATCTTAAACTTATAAAATAGGATGGAGATGAGTTCTATTGTGCCATACTGAGACTTTGTACAACAAACTAGCCTGATCGTTTAAAGCACAGTTCACCTATGTTTCCTGAACTATATATTGTTCACCTGTAGATGAGAAATGGAATTGACACAATAATTTATATAACCTCTCATGAAAGAGAAATAACTCCAGGCCTTATGTGGTTAAATCAACTTCGTATGTATCTTATCATTTCCTTAGAGTCATCTATCACCTCTGTGTCTTATAATAATTTTCTTCTAACTCTTCCTCCAAAAATCACCAAACTTTGAGTGGAGGAACTTGATAAAGACTCCCATTCAGGACTGAGTGTTCCAAAATCCACTCTCTGAACATTATCCAATTGTGCATGCCTGTGTTAATTATCATTTAGTGTAAGAAGATGATTGTCTAATGAGTGTTGGACATTGCAATGATCTATGAACATAGTAATATATCATTCTAGTCATAGAGTTATAAAATATAACATTTTATCTCTATGTTCTTTTAGGAGAATAGTAATAGGTTTTGCATGAGGTCTTTGACCAATCTTATCTTAGGACATTGACCATTTTGGAGTGTCAAATATGGATTCCATCTCGTGGAGTGGTCCATAAATCTAATGAAAGAGTTACTGGTTACCCTCACACCATTCATGATACTATTGCACCACTATATCTTGAAGAAATATCTTTGTCATACGTCTCAAGGTTTGAATCTGTGGTTTGTTAATCATTATTTTTTTCCATTGGGAAGTATACAAAGTTCCTTCTAATACCAAGAATAATAATCAGCAAGGGTGAAGCTTCTCGTGTACCAATTTTCTTTCTCCCTTTTTGATGGCATAATTAAGTGGTACCTTCAGCCATAAGGCCTTACCATCAGTTTGTGGAGAGCAACGAATGCCTTGGAAATATCCTATGATGCTTTGTGAGGGTTTATGTGCCTGTTGGCATAAGCAACTCAATAAAATATAACCATTCTGGTTAAATCTGATGGTGTGAGATGTCTAGCTGCTGTATTGTTTCCCCCATTACACAGTGCCTTCATTTAAGTTTCCCCAATATATTTACATACTCTGGGAAGTTTTTAGGATATTAGGTTTCTACATGGATTTTGAAATTTTTTCCCTGTGTTTCTTCTATACCTTAACTTTCTACTCCATGTTCATTTAATACTATTACAAATTCCTCTCTACCTCTCTAGAACACTATATTCTATTTCTTATTTCTTAAAATATCCATTCCCATCATGCTCACTTACTAGGTACCTCATTTCTTTGGCTATTCAGACTGATGCACAGAAATAGTGAGAGCTTAAAAATTAATATACAGATATAAGAGAAAGCATGAAATTTCTCTCTCTTTGGGTCATGTCATTCAAGATGTTGGTTTTTATTTCCATCCATTTACTAACAAACACTATTTTTCTTAACAGGTGAATAATATTCTATTGCATACATATTAATAGACATCTAGGTTGACTCCCAATTCTGGTCATTATACACAGAGCAGCAATGAACACAGATAGCCTAATGATTCTGTAGTAAGATGTTGAGTCATTTGGCTATATGCCTAAGAGTTGCATAGAGGGATACTGTGGCAGATCAATTTTTACCTTTTTCACGAACCTCTTCCCTGATTTCTATATTGGCTGTACATGTTTATACTCCCAACAGCAATTAATAAGAGTTCTATTTTTCCTGCATTTGTTTTATTTAACTTGGCCATTCTGACTTGAAACATTTTAAAATGTGCACATCTTGATCCATCAGGGAAATGTAAATGAAAACTACTTTGAAATTTTATGTTGTCCCAGTTAAAGTTTTTTAAATTCTAGTTTAAGCCTGCTTTATAATTTTACACTTACCTCTTTTCACAGACAAACACATCATGAGAATTAGAATATATTAAGACATATCCCTCAGTCTTTTTAATAAAAGCATTACTTAATTTTATTATTTTAAGTTATATTTATGGATATGTGCATGTAAATGAAGGTACCCTCAGAGAATCCTGGGTTTTCCCTAGAGCTATAAATACAGGTGGCTGTAAGCCTTCTGAATGAGTGGATAAAGGCATTTTGTTTTTATTTTGTATAATGTTGATCTGATACTCTGTTTTTCTTACAAATATAAAGAAAATTGGCTTTACATGTGAAGGCATATGCTTACCTTTTTTCAAAATCTACTTCAATAAGGACTCTTAAATGCTTTAACCTCTCTTCTAGCCCACCACCCACCAGAGGTAGTAGAAAGGAAAGGTTAATAGGGCAAAGAGAGATGTGGACCTGTTTAGAAATAGTTCTTTTGGGTGATTCCAGTCTTCGCAGTCAGGATATCAGCACTTCAATTCACACAAATCAGCAGTGGCCACTGTATAGACTGGTAAACACCACTCACAAATCAGCAATGGCAGTTTGATCTAGAAGAAATAAGGCTCTGCCAATTGGCCTGGAGTCCACAGAAGTGGCAAGAATATCATGAGAAGTTCTTTCATGCATTTCCTTCTGTGAAGTAGCAAAAGGATGATCAAGGAAGAATGTAAGGCTAAGTAATGCCCCAATGTGGTCCACTGTCTGTTGGGTTATACTTATAGCCTTTCAAAACATCGCATGTCCTCCCAACCATCCACTCCAGCAACAAGTTGCCCTTTTCCCAGACAACTTACAGGAAAACACCGTGTCTATTCTCAGCAAAGCATCCTCCCATGTCTGCTTCAGGAAAACATCCTCATAAGACAGTCTCCAGAAAAACATCACATGAAACAACTGAGTCTCCAAAGAAACCAGAAATTTCCACCTCAACCATAGATATCTTATAGGAAACACTGAGCTACATTGTCTTTAGGGCTTCAATTTCCCAATGCTGAGGAATCCCCTGGCAGATAATTTCCTTTAGAAAATATGGTGTCCTCCAAGAACTGGAGGAACTCCTGAAATCCATATTATTTCCTGAAAGTAATGGAAAAAATAGTATTTTTCTCCTACCTTTCTAAGACAGAAAGAAATTACAGAAACATAAATGGTCATATGATCCTTTTAAATATAGAAATTATTGAAATAAGTTGATTATATTTACCTCGGTAGTTATAAGACATGGTGCTAATGGAGGTTTACATATTCAATTAGCACCTTTTGAGGCATCTATGTAAATAAGTAAACTTAGACATAAAAAGAACAACACTTTTGACACCAAGAATACTCTTTAGAAATCATTAGAAATGAGGGTACTATCAAGAAAAGTTATTTTACTCTAATTAAATTTTGTCTAATTGTTCAAAGGAGACACTTTTCTTAAAAACATTTTAATAGCTTACAAGCTATCTTGTCTCATTAGCAACTACCAAGTTTGGGTAGTCAACGCAAAACCAGCAATAGATCAAATGAATGTTTCAGAAATATCTTTTTACCAGTGTTTTCTTATTCACAAATAGGCAGTTGTCTAGCAGGCATAGTTTGGAGCACCTAGTCTTTGAAGTGTTACTTGGGTTTATATTTACTATTCACTAAAATGGTTAACTTTCTTTTTGCTGTACCAACCTACTTGAGACAAAGGACTTATCTTCTGACTTAAGAGGCTCCTTAGTACCCTGCACTTGAAAAGAACAGCTTGTTGGTGGAAGCATATGGCAGGGGTGAGCTGTTAGCTTCATGAAGCACCAGAAGGAAGAAGGAGGAAAAGGAGGAAAGGAAAAGGAGGAAAGGAGGAAAGAGAAGAAATGAACAATGTAGGGAGAGTGAAGGAGAATAAACTAAGGGCTCAGTATAACCGTCATAGCATGCACACTGTAGTCTACTTTTTCAATCTTATCCTCACCTACAACGTTCAAACAACCTTACACAATATTACCACAAACTAGGGGACATGTGTACGGAGCTCTGGAGTTGGGGGTTGGGGGTCGGTGGGGACTTCTGAGTCAAATGATGAGATTTTCTGTCATATAAAGATAATAAACAGACTAGAGAGATGGTTTAGTCACTAAATTTCTTTCTTTGCAAGTAGGTAGTCGTGAATTCAGTCCTAAGAACCTATATAAAAATCTGGACATGTTGAAATTAAAGCAGAATTTGCGATCCAACAGAAGATGCAGCCTCCAGGCTATGCTGCTCAGGGGTTTCCTCCCTGGCATTCTGTGGAGCTCATGAAGCTTCTTTTCCATATAGCTCAAAGCAGGGGCAAAGAAACAGTGAAAAAATGTCTCACCACTATTACCAGATGCACTCAGGATGCAGAAGGTTCTGTAGTTGAATGGGAGCTACTTGCATAATGCCCTTGAGCATGCTAAATACACTGCATTGCTTAGAAGAGGGGGAAGGGAATCATCTCACCATAGGCATTCTTAGACTGGCATGGACCTTCCTCCTGAGAAGTAAATGCATTTTTGAAGGAACAGGGCACACAGGAAAGTCTACCACAGGCAGGCCACCTTTTTGGCAGGACCTTGTAATCCTACTACTGCAGAGGGAGTGACATGCAAATACCTAAGGCTTGCTGGCCAGCCTCTCTGGTCTGCTTGGCAACTTCCAAGTAAGAAATTCTGTCTTAAAAAATATTAAGAAAACAAAAGAGTCAATGAAAGCTCCTGAGGACGTAAGAGTATGAGGAATGATACCTGACTGAGGGTGTATTTTGGCCTCCACATGCATGCACACACCTGTTATCATGCACACTTATAAGCATGCACACAAACACATAAACACACAAACACATAAATGAATTGGGAAATTGACTAATATATTCTTTGATTCCTCATTAAGGTCAAACCCCAAGTTTGCACTTTGATTGCCTTATAAAGGACCAACCACTTGTGTTTCCTACCCAACACCCTTGTTTTATTAATTTCCAGGGCATCTTTCATGGACTGCATGCCAGCTTACTTTATTCTTCATTTGGAACAAGTTTACCTGTCAATTGCTTTCGTCAAAAAATTGGGTGATTTTTGACATATTTTACTTTAAATATAGAACAGAATCCTATTTATTTTTAAAGTTATTCCTGTATATAAAGATATTAAGACATGAATTACTTCTAAATCCTAATTTTATTATCATATGCCTTTATGATTTTTTTAAAGCATTGCTTTTTTATTAGATTTTACTCACCATTAAAAAAAATCTCTTACAGCCCAGCTTCTTGCTGTGGTTACCTTTCTGTGGCTAAGATAAAACACTAGAGCCAAGGTAACTTACATATGGAAAATATTGCTTGCACATAAGCTCCTGGGGCAAAGGTCCATTGTATAATTTAGTTTTCTGTTGCTGTGATAAATACTGTGATCAAGAGCAACTTGAGAAAAATAGAGTTTATTTGCCTTACAAGTCCTTACCACAGTTCATCATTGAGTGTTGCCCTTAAAGGACCGGAGGAACCTGAAGGCAGGAATTCAAGCCTGAATGGATGTTGTTTATTGACTTGCTTGTATGGCTTCCTCAGCCGACTTCCTTATACTACCTAGAACTACCTGTCCAGGAGCAGCACTGCTCACGGTGAGTGTCACACCCACACTACTCATTAACGGAGGAAATACTCCACGCTTGCCTATAAGTGTGGGATGATGTCACAGGTGAGGCAGGTAGGAGATCGAAGGAGGCCTGTCATTGGAAGAGAAGGAAGGATGGGTAGGAGAAAAATTTGAAGGAAGAGGGGGAGACTGGAACGGAAAGGAGGAAGAAACAGGAAGGAGAGGGAGAGAAGCCCTGGCAGGACAATATGGCAGGTGACATTAAGATTCCTTGCTGTACCTTTACAGGTTGCTACAAATGTTTTTAAGGGATGGATGTATATTGGGCTTTGTATGTTTAGGTGGGCAATTATATCTTATCAATTGGATCTAAGGTTATTGTGTTGTGTGTTCTTTCATATGTAGATTTAAGTGTCATGGTGTGTGGAGTAGCTGGTCTGGGCCACCACGGAGTTGGGATTTGTGTTTCTGGCATGGAATCCTGTTTTGGGAGCTAGATAGGTAGAGAGATTGCTGCCAGGCTCAGAGAGAGGCCTTTGGCAGTGTGATATAGGATGGAGCAGAGCGGGTGAGATTCTTTGCTGACTGAGAATTAAGATATCCAGCAGATGTCTTGGGACACTGGCAGGGTGCCGGACCTAGGGGGATAAAAGACAACCATACTTTTTTTATTTTTTATATTTTTACAACAGCATATAAGCTAATCTGACCTCAGCACATCCATCAGGGCAAGGACGCATAGCACCAAGCAGTAGGAATAGTCAGTGAAGGGGGGGAAGGATGGAACAGAGAAGAGGGGAGGAGAGAAGAGGGGGGAAGAAGAGAGGAGAAAAATTTAATGCCTGTATTTACATCCTGAAAAATTTCAAGTTCAATGCAACCAACCAAGCCTAAAAAGTCACTAAAAGATATTGTGACGAACCATTGAACTGAAAACAGGGTCCCCATAGGAGGAGTTAGAGAAAGAATTGAAAGAGCTGGAGTGGTTCGCAGCACCATAAGAACAACAATACTAACCAACCAGAGCTCCCAGGGACTAAAGCACCATCCACAGGTTACACATGGACAGACCCATGGCTCCAGCTGCATATGTAGCAAAGGATGGTCTTTTTAGGCACCAATGGGAAGGAGAAGTCCTTGATCCTTCCAAGTCTGGACACCCCAGCATAGGGTTATGTAAGGGCAGGGAGGCAGGAAGGTATGGGTGGTTGGGTGGGGCAACATCCTCATAGAAGAAGAAGGAGGGGGGTGGTTTGGGGGTTGGGAAACCAGGAAAGGGGGTAACATTTGAAATGTAAATAAAAATATCCAATAAATAAAGATATTGTGAGCCAAGATTCACTTATAGTTCATTTGTTTTGTTTAGTTGTGAGACAAGACAATAAGATATGGTTAGATCACAAACTCAAATACCCCCATATGTGAAATAGGAATATCTGAATTAAAATCTCATAGGCTATTAACCAAAGTCAGCAGGATAGTAAGTTGCAGTTCTGGACTCTCAAACTATTCACTGGGATTCCTGCCCTTTCATCAACAGCCTTGTATCCTGCTACCTAAATGATGGTGCCTATACAAGTGTTCTGTAGAATGAGTATGGTCATTCCCCAAAGGATTGCAGTCCAAACTGGTAACATAGTATATACTCATACATTTTGAGGAGCTCAGGCATATGTTAGGGAGACACCCCTCTTTTCCTCCATCCCCCATTATTATCATTACAGGCTTATTCACTGATCTAGCTTAAGAAACAAAATTTATTGTCTTTCTTTTTCTCTATTATTTTCTTATGCAAATTTAATTGACTGTTGTTTTGTTCATTTCATTTATTCCATTTTCTTTATTTATAAGGTCTTGTTTCACATTTTAGTTATTGCAGGTATTTTTAATAGTTTCTTTTAATATTTTGGGGGATATTTAAAGATACTTCCTTGCTGTATTATACCCTTATTTTTCCTTATGTGTAGTTTAATACTGTAACTTTTGCTCTATGGCATAATTTTTGACATAACCAAAACATTTTCACATGTAAAATTTTTCTTTCTATTTTAAAGGTAACTTTGACATTCAAAATATGTGTATTTTATAGAAAGGAGGTAAATTGTACCCTTCCTACAGAAATGAAGAATTAATTTTATGTAAATTTATAGAATATGTTGTAAAAAGTATAGGTTCCTTTCTAGATTAAGTTTGAAGAAAATGTGTAGTGTCAGTGTCAGGGATCTGAATCTCTGACTGAGAGCCTCCTTTGGGAAGCATTAATTTATCAACATGGAGTTTTTCTTTTTTAATTTTAGATTATATATTTTATTGAATATAGTTGAGTCATATTTTGAAAAACAGTTTGATAAAATATTAAACATTTCATCTAATCATCATTTTGGTTTCTTCTATTTTTTGATAAAATATCAACTCCTTATCATTCCTTTTTTAAAATTATCTTTAATATTTTCTTACAGTCAAGTTGTTATTCCCTTCCAGGTCTGCTTGCCAACAGTTCCTCATCCCATTCCTGCTCTATCCTCCCTGTCTCGAAGAGGATGTCCCCACCCTCGTTCCCCACTTTACTCCCTCCCTCCCCATAGAACCTCACCAGGCCTCCCCACTGCCTGGGGCCTCAAATCCCAGGTTAGGTGCATCTTCCCTTGCCAATGACTTCCAGGCCCTTTCCCACTTTCTCATCTATTATATTTAGTGCATTTTTATTCAGAGGTCCTTGACCCCATTGAACTTGAGCTTTGGGAAAGATGACAAATATGGATCTATTTTCATTTTTCTACATATGGACTGCCTGTTAGACCTACACCATTTACTGAAGATGTTTTCTACTTTTCCATTGTATTCTTTTGGCTTCTTTGCAAAAGATAAAGTGTCCATAAGTGCACAGATGTATTTCTAGGTCTTCCATCTATTCCATTAATCTGTCTAACTCTGTACCAATATCATGCAGTTTTTATCATTATTGTTCTGTAGTATAGTTTGAGATAAGGAATGGTGATACCCCCAGAAGTCCTTTTATTGTTAAGAATTGTTTCCACTATTTGTTTTTTTATATAAAATTGACAATTGTTCTTTCCATGTTTGTGAAGAATTGTGTTTAAATTTTGATGGGGATTACATTGAGTCTGTAGATTGCTCTGGGTAGGATGACCATTTTTACTGTATCAATCCTACCAATCCATGAGCATGGAAGAACTCTGCATTTTCTGAGGGCTTCTTTGATTTATTTCTTAAGTGACTTGACGTTCTTCTCATACAGGTCTTTCACTTGTTTGGTTAAAGTTACCCCAAATATTTTATATTATTTGTGACTATTGTGAAGGGTTTTGTTTCCTTATCTTCTTTCTCAGCCCATTTATCATTTGCATAAAGGAAGGCTACTAATTTGTTTGAGTTAATTCTATATAAATTCATTTTGCTGAACATGTTTATCAGCTGTAGAAGTTTTCTGGTAGAATTTTTGAGGCTGCTTACTATACATCATCTGCTATTAGCAATATCTTGATTTCCTCTTTGCCAATTTGTATCCCCTTGATCTCCTTTTGCTGGCTTATTGCTCTGGATAGAACTTTGAGTACTAGATTGAACAGATGGGGGAGAGTTGGCAGGCTTGTCTAGTCCCTGATTTTACTGGGATTGCTTCAAGTTTCTCTCCATTTAATTTGATGTTTGCTGTTGGTTTGCTGTATATTGCCTTTATTATGTTTAGATATGGGCCTTGAATTCCTGATCTCTCCAATACTTTTAACATGTTGCATTTTTGTTAAGTGCTTTTTCAGCATCTAATGAATTCTTTGAGTTTGTTTATATAGTGGATTATATTGATGGATTTCCATATATTGAACCAAGCTTGCACACCTGGGGTGAAGCCTACTTGATTATGGTGAATGATGATTTTGACATGTTTTTAGATTCTATTTGTGAGAATTTTACTGAGTAATTTTGCATTGATAATCTATAAGAGAAATTGGTCTGAAGTTTTCTTTGTTTGTTGGGTCTTGTGGTTTATATACCAGAGTGACTGTGGCTCCATAGCATGAATTAGGTAGTGTTCCTTCTGTTCTATTTCATGGAATAGTTTGTGGAGTTTGGTATTACCACTTCTCTGAAGGTCTGGTAGAATTTTCCACTAAAGTCATGGCCCTGGACTTTTTTTTTTTTTTGATTGGTAGGTTTCTAATGACCTCTTCCATTTCCTTAGGGTATATGAGACAGTTCAGATAGCTTACCAGCTCTTGATTTAACTTTGATACTTGATTGCTGTCTAGAAATTTATCCATTTCATCTAGATTTTCTAGTTTTGTAGAATATAGGCTTAATGTAGTAAGATCTAATGATCTTTTGGGATTTCCTTAGTTTCTGTTGTTATCTCTCCCTTTTCTTTTCTGATTTTGTTAATTTTGGACATGATCTCTGTACCCTTCAGTTAGTTCGGTTAATGGTGTTGATTTTCTCAGAGAACCAGCTGTTGGGTTTGTTGGTTCTTAGTACTGTTCTCTTTGCTTCTGTTTAGTTGATTTTGGCCCCAAGTTTGTCTATTTTCTGCCTTCTACTCCTCTTGGATGTGCTTGCTTCTTTTTGTCCTTAGGTGTAGAGACAATCTATTTACTGTATCACCTGATCACCTGTAATAAAGAAAAGCTTATGACCAGTGAGCTGAAGCAGCAAATAAGAGGAGGGACATCCAAGAGGGAGAGGGAGAGAGAGACAGAGACAGAGAGACAGAGACAAAGACAGAGAGAAATTCAGAGAGAGAGAGAGAGAGAGAGAGAGAGAGAGAGAGAGAGAGAGAGAAAGAAAGAAGAGAGAAGAGAGAAGAGAGAAGAGAAAAGAGAGAAGAGAAATGAGAAATGAGAAATTTTGAGAAATGGTCAGAGGTGGGAGATTTGCCTGGATGGAAAGGAAGACAATCACATAATTCTGAGAAGAAACTAACAAGCTATGTGGCACTCAGAACATAGTAAACTGAATTACTGAGTTATGTGCTAGTCAGGGAGCAGAGCCAAGTTTATTGGACTAACCATTATTCATATAGGGTCTCTTTTTTTTTTTTTTGGAGCTGGGGACCAAACCCAGGGCCTTGTGCTTGCTAGGCAAGCACTCTACGACTGAGCTAAATCCCCAACTCCAGAGGGTCTCTTATTAAATAACATTTCAAAAATGAAACTCCTTAATAATCATTAATTGGATCCATAATAAAATATTATTTGATTATAGTATTGTCAGCAAAGATCACATAAACCTATATTTTATTTCCAACCCATACAGCCCAGTGTTTCCTGTTTTTTCCTGTCAAACAGATTAGTATCCCTTTTTACATCTTTCCAAATGTGTTCAAATCACATTATTTCAAGGAACATGAGGTTACAACTTTCAGTGTGTCATTTTATGGAGATGTAGTATTAATACCTCTATTCTATTTTGAATTTTTTCATAAATCAATCAATTAATTAATTTATTCATTTATATTCCTGATTGCTGCTACCTTCTATTTCCTCCTCGCAGATTCCCTTCCCTATCACTCCTCCACTTCTCTTCTGACAGGGTGGGTGCTCCCTCTGGATTTCCCCCAACTCTGGTGAATCAAGTCTTTGCGGGGTTAAACGCATCCTCTCACACCTCTTTTGAAACATTTATCTCATTTTTTTCTTTACCGAAGCATGCTTATATATGGATCAAATGTTTTTGTTAATGAAAACACAGTCATATTGCTTAGGCAGAAGCACTGGAGGAAGATTAATTCCTTTATATGGTTTTCCTTAGTAATAGGAGCAGCTACTCCTGACAGAAAAATGTCACAAACTTAAGATTCAGAAATCGTCCTTGATTATGTTTTTAAAAAGAACAATGAATATTTTCCCTTCAGTGGCACATATGATTTGTGGATTGTTCTTATGATATCATAGGTATGAAATCTCTCTCTCTCTCTTTCTAAATCTCTCTGTCTCTGCCTCTGTCTCTCTCTGTCTGCCTCTGTCTTCCTCTGTTTCTGTCTCTCTGTGTCTCTGTCTCTCTGTCTCTCTTTTTATCTCTCCAATGTGTTATAAATGTACACATCCCAATTATTTATCTCCTAATCATTACTTTCCATTTAGAAATTCTTCATAGTAGCTCTTCATCTAGATGACCCAAACACAAAAGGCTATTACAATATTACTCAACTGGCTTCCTGATTGTAATCTAGTACATATAATGTTTAAGTTGACTTTGAAAACTTCTGATCTATAAAATCTTATATTCTTCCCTTCAATATGATTTATAGATTCCTTAGACTGGTGAGTTGCCAAATCTTTTAAGTTCAAACTCCATTTTAGAGAACCTGATCTAAGAGTGAAATCAGGTAAACTAATAATCTGGTACCTAGCATTAGTTTCCAAGTTGCCCCCCAACAACACCCGAGCCTAGCTACAGTCTCTAGGCTAATCTCCCAAATGACCAGTGTTTCCAGGTTACACACTCAACAAGTTTCCAGGTTATTTCCCAACAAATTTGCACCCCTAGGTTACAAACCCACTGCCTAATGACCACTAATACAGGGGAGAACAGAAATTAAGTTTATGATATGACTCCCAGCACCAGCCAGTTATGTTAAAGACCACAATAGTTTTCCAATTAGATGCTTGCACACATACTCCCTGCTTTCTTCTTACTATAAATCCTTGCCCTGATAAACATTCAGGGCTCCCCCAACACCAAAACCCTCCTGTTTGTCAGTGGAGTGTTGGAGTGGCCCAAGCTAGCTCAAATAGAATAAAGACCCTGATACTAGTTGTATCTGATTGACTCCTGTATGTTTTTTGTGGTCCACTAATATTTCCCTCACACTACACTGATACTTTTATTCATGAAAATGAAAAGAGTAGTGGAGAAAAATTTTGGACTTAAGACATTTATAGTTAATGAGGGGGGTATTGGCATAAAGGTAATTTGGTAACAGTATATTAAAATTATAACTGCTTGGCAGATAGAAATTAATCATTTATTAATTTTATCTACATTTATTTCTGCTGTGTTTGTGTGTATGTATGTGTGTAGGTCTGGTGTATATGTGGAGGTCAGACAACTATTCATTAAAGTGAATTCTCTCCCTCCATACTGTGGGCTCCAGAGATCAAACTCAGGTTCCCTTGTTCATCAGCAAATACTTTCAGTGACCGAGCTGCCTCTCTGACCCAGAATTGATTCTTTATAGCTGGAGAGTAAGATAATCTATTTTAACAATTCAATCAACAAAGCCATTAAAACCAAATGAGGAATTCACCTGTAGAAAGTTTTAAACTATTAAAAATGGAATAAGAGCTCTATCGATAAGGTCAAACAGAAACTTAAGAAAAAAAATCACATTGTGGTGATTTAAATAAGAATGCCCCCCTTTAGGTCATCAAGTTGTGACCTTGTTAAAAAAAAAAAAAGAGTGTTTTAATGATGGTTGGCTTTGAGGTTTCAAAAGCCCATCTAGGTCCAGTGGACTGCCTGCCTTTGCTTGCAGTCTGAATGTAGTCTCAGCTACTTCTCCAGCATCAGGTCTACCTGTGGCCCTGCTCTCCGGACTTGAGAGTAAGAAGCAATATAAATAAAAATAGTAATAGTAACTATTATTATTTTCATTGTTAAATTTATTTCAAATTTCTAAGTATACAGAAGTCGATTATGATTAATAGTCTGAGTATGGTTAATTTCACTGTATGATTTGTTTTATATGTTTATAAAAGTTAAATCCATTTTTCTTGAATTCTGTTAAAGTTATAGCACTTAATACACTGGAAATTACCTAATAAATGTTAAGTAAATGTTTATGTGTATCTCCATTCATGTGTATTATAGCAATTTTTACTTTATGTTTGGAAGATTTCAAATATGATTGTTCTATTTATATGATTCCCATGCCTCACCCTTGCTTCTTGAAATTCTTTCATGAACTTCCTATTCCTTTTCAAATTCATTGCCCTTTCTTTATAATTATCTATCCACATACATACATTTGTATATATATACATATATATACATATATATACATATATATATATATATATAAACACATGTAATACAGATTGCTGAATCCATTTACTGTTTCTTGTAAGTTTAGAATGGACCATTTGATATATCGCATATCATATCAAGGGTCCAATTTCTCTAGGAAACAGATTGGTTCTCTTTCAGCCACCATTGATTGCTTGTACCTACTATTTTTAAGCATGTTTAAATGTTTAAACAGAGACAGATGTTAGTTATCTTTCTTTGGTCATTGCATATTGCAAGAATGTATTACATTATTTCATTGTCGTATAAATTCATCTACTTACCTATTGATTTGCTTAAACAGATTTTTAATTTTTAATGTGCTAAAAAAAATGTGTAGGAACCAGAATATGCTCCCTTATATTTGAAGTAATATATTCCACCAGGCTATTTAGTTTCAACAACCAATGTGTGTATGGGAACGTCCTCCTCTGTTTTATGATTTGAAACGGGGAAATGTGTGTTTTCATCTTATTTACATATTTATTTAATTTTAATCTCTGGGGTTGCTCTCCCTGAGGCACCAGCTGTGTAGAGTTCTGAGGAGAAGCTGCTTGGGTTTGGTCTCACGATGACTGCATACAACCAATTTGTAGGCCCACGAGCTTTCCAAGAGTCCCTGTCTCTGCCTTTGATTCTCATCTTGTCATGGGACTACTGAGATCACAGAATTGCCTTGTCAGGTTACTTCACACAGTCTGAGGATCTGAACTGCATTCCTCACACATGTGCTATGAGCACTTTTAACCACTGTACCTGCCGTCTCTATAGCCCCAAATGTGTGCCTTTAGATTTAAGATGTGACATAAAGAACCATTTAAATTTAAAAAAAAAATACACTCAAAGCTCCTAAAATTACCTCAGGTTCTTGATAAAAAAGATTGCTTCCTTGAAAAAATATTCTAATGCTAGGTCCTTGCAAACATTAAAAAAAAAACTAAATAAATAATATGGTTTGTTGGTGGTTGGTTGATTGATTTTTGTTGTAGTTAAGTTATATTCACCATGCTTTCTTCGGAATTTCCTATAAATTTATAACTTAATAGAAGCATAACATGTTTGATACATGTACTAAAATTAGCTTTTAAATGGTTGACAGAAACACCATCAGTAAACAACTCTTCCAAATGGGCATGCAATTTGCACAATGTGTAGGAGAAAGTTTTCTTTACTGATCGAGTAGACGTTGCTAGTATATTTACTAGTACATTTTTATCCATGTAAGAAATAACTTAAATGTTTGAAAATTGCAATGAACAGTTTATATTTTACTGATTATAAAAGTTTTGGTTTAAATACTGATCAATAATGTGTAATTTTACAGGGAAGGAATGGATCTGGGAAAGAGGAAGGGGACTGAAAGAGTAGAGGGAGGAGAATCTGAGCTCAGGACATAATGTATGAGAAGAAAACAAAATAGTGCCAATTTTTTAAAAAATGTGTAATTTTCCTCTCTGACTCTCTGACTCTCTTTTCCCTCTCTCCTCTTCCCCCTCCCCTCTCTCTTCAAGTGCTCCTGGCCTGTCTCTTCTCTGTCTCTGTCTCTCTGTCTTGTCTCTGTGTCTCTCTCTCTTTCTTTCTTCCTCCTCCTCCTCCTCCTCCTCCTCCTCCTCCTCCTTTTCCTCCTCCTTCCTCCTTCCTCCTTCTTCTTCTTCTTCTTCTTCTTCTTCTTCTTCTTCTTCTTCTTCTTCTTCTTCTTCTGTCTGCTCTCTTCCTCTGCCTCTATTCTTTTGTCAACTCCCTTTTCCATGCCCCCAAATAAACTCTATTCTATACTAAATAAAGTGTAATTTTCTAAATAAATATGAATAGATTATCATTCTCATTAAGATACTTTTAGAATATTACATAATTACGTACTTGATTAGCCTTTGAGTATTTTCAAAAATTACTTTGAAGTGGACATAGGTGGAATACTAAGACAGACTCAGGAAGGAACATGAAGGAAGGTGAAAGGATATCGGGGCTCCACAGAAAGAAACACACCAAAAAACTTCTGGTGATGTGCTGCAGTTTCTTGCTGCTTCCTTTGACTCGGTTGATTGGCAGAATGACATCAGCTGAGACTGACGCATATGCTGAAAAAAGGTACATGGAGGACACAATATGTTTGGGGGTATAAATAGGGCTTATCATACAGTGAAGGAGGTTGAGCTTGACTTACTTATAGAGCTAGCTGTGCAATGCTTGTGGGTCTTGAGTCTTTGCTGATCTTCACTTCCCTGAGAGAGGCACAACAAAGAACTTACCTGGTGTCCCTCCAGGTCCCTCTTGTTGACTCAAGTCAAGGCTGAGGCCTGACTGTCTCTGTTAGGTAGTGCTACAACTGCTGATTCCTGTTTGCTAGCCTGACTCTACTGTACTGGACCGGTGGTGTATCTGTGAAGTATTTGCAAACAAATCAAGGTGCTACTAACCTGTGAACCAAACTGTCTATTTCCAGACAACATAGACTAGAGTTGTCCACCCTGCCCCCCTGGATCCTTTCTTTCCCACTACTTCTGGTGGGTGGTGGGCTAGAAGTAAGGTTAAAGTGTTTAAGAACCATCGTTAAAAATAGGATTTAAAAAAGTTAAAGCTACATGACTTCAAAATAAAGTCCTTTCATAAAAAGAAAATATGTATACTTGTGTTTGAAATGTATACTTGTGTTTGAAATTCAGCACATTTTGTCTTCAGATATTCCTAAATCAGTGTGTCAAATTTCCAGAACAACTATATTGTATTTCATTATTAATAAGTTTTGAAAGTAGCAACCGTGTGAACTAATTTGCCAAAGTACAAAATATAGTGGAAAATTATTTTGCTAATTACAGAAAAGTTATTCTTTAAAATTCTCTCATTTTAATGATCCATGCCTCTTCAGGTGTCAGTGTTTTTCTATTTTTCTTCACATGGAATATGAATTGGCAAAACGAATCATTAAATTAATGTTTTCTTTGAAATTGCCTTCTGGTTATATTTTCTAGGTAATAACACCTCCTTGTGTTGGCTGCTCAGATATTATTAAGGCTTTTGTGTAATTATGATCCTGACTTGACAATAGAGTTATGCTATACTTAACATGTAGAAAATGATCTCACTTCTTCTCTGTTTAAAGCAGACACAAGACAATGAATATATTAGGAATGTACCTGCGAACTCAGTTACTGAGTATTCACTTGGTAAAATAGTTTCTTATCCCAACTATTCATTCTCATGAGAGTCATGACAACCGTCAACACAAGTGACAACATCACACTTTCAATGCCACTTTACATAATATTACCAAAGTAATAAAATTTAATGACTTCAGGATACAGAATTAATGAGTTTTTTTATTTAGTTTCAAGTCTTAATGTTAAGCATGGGACACACAGAGCCATATGAATTTCTCCTTGATATGTCCGTATTCAGTAGGGGGCAAGCCTCCAGCAAAAGGAAATTGCCTATAAGGCTAGGGAGTCCCTCATTCAATTTATTTTTCTATGCATACTGGTATGCTTTTTAATATTTTTGTCAAAAACAAAGCTAAGGACATACAAGCAAAAAATGTGAATTGCATCAAATATCTACTTTAAGGTGATGTGGAAAATTATCACACCAGTCAATATTTAACTAATTTTACTTCTTACAAAGTAAGGATGATAAGGGTTCTTCAAAAAAAATCATCTTATCATTGAAACATATTAGTCTGTTAGGATGAATTGTAGGTAGAATTAGAATTCAGATTCCCTGTGATAAGTTATTGGGTATTATAAAGACAATAAACATTGCAGATTTAAATTAGATGCCAAAACTCTATCCATATTTTGACAAAGTGTCAAAGATATGATCAGAGATAAAAATAAGTGGCCTGATCTTGCCAAGAAGCTCATAATAAAAATTCTCAAAACAATAATTAGCAAGATAGACAAATCCCTGTCTCTATCAAAGAGTCACATCTCAACAAAGGTAGTGAATGTATTTTAGGTGACTTTTAAGAAAAATTAGATGTAGGACAATCATCATTTAATCCATTTAGATCCACTTCCCAAAAATGCTTCATTGAAAGAGGATCATTTGTCTTTAAGACACATCCAATAAAGCCCATGGTGTGAGGGAAAATGAAGCCATTAGATTTGTGGGATTTGAGTTTTATGGCTAAGGTTTCAATAACATTACTAGAGTCGAATAGGCCCCAGGTGTCATATTGAAGAGTCAGCATAAATGACTAATTCCTTGTAGTGAGGCAGATGATGGGTCTTATGAACCAAGGAAAGAGGAGCTACTCAAATGCAAAGGATTGTAATGCATTATAGGACAAATTCAGCAGCAGTAGCCATTAGTGTGAGTTTCAACAACAACAACAACAACAACTGCAAAAAATATATGCATAGAATCCAAAGACTGATGCACGTAATGTCAGGGAGGTGCTTTGAATCCCTAGTTACACGTGTCTGATTATCCACAGTGGCTCAAGTTTTGTTTCTTCAACACTCTTAGAATTATATATTCAGAGGAAAATATTATGGTAGAATGGCTAAAGAAATGTAGGCGTGACTCTTGGTCACTGTAGGATACCAGATAATTCTTAGTGACTCAGGCTTTTTTCTTCTTTCCTTCCTTCCTTTTTTCCTTCCTTCCTTCCTTCTTCCTTCCTTCCTTCCCTTTTTCCTTCCCTTCCTTCCTGTTTCTCTCTCCTTCCTCTCCTCTTTCTCTCTCTCTCTCTCTCTCTCTCTCTCTCCCCTCTCTCTCCCCCTCTCTCTTTCTTTTTCCTAGATGGTCACAACCAAGTGGTTGTACTTAGAAACAAAACTACCATTGTCACTAAGTTAAAAACTTAAAAAAGATCCTCTTCTTAAGGAAACCCTATTTTCTAGGTAAATGATAGTGATGATGTTTCAGATATACAGTTAGATCTTCATGTGCATCTTTAACAACTGGAATAGGGGCTATCCCAAAAGCTGTTGCCTATATGTGGGATATGTTCTATTAACTAGGCTGACTTTACTGGCCTCAGTGAGAGAGGAAGCACCTAGCTTCAGAGATATTTGCTAGGGTTGGGTGGGTGGCGATTCCCAGGAGGCCTCCATTGGTTCAAAAGAGGAGAGGGGAAGGGGGAAAGAATTGTGGGAGAAAATGATGGGGCAGAAAGTGGGATGTAAAGTGAATAAGTAAAAATAAATTAAATTTAAAAAAGAAATGAAATTTAGTTATATATTGATCAAAATATATGTTAAATACTTGCTTTGAAATCCAGAAAGGGCATCCAAATATTTACTGGCATCCTGTTTTTTCTTTCTTTTTAAATAAAAGCTCTCTGGGAAGTTAAAAACTACTTAAATGTGGCATCAAAATTGTAAGAACTGCTCAGCAGTCCATTTCATGGATATTTCTCTAACCTGCCAATATACAGTTACATTTATCCATGTTGACTAATGGTAATTAATTATGGAAATTGGAATCAGATTAGCCCAATAGTTTTTTTTTTTTTTTTTTTTTTTTTTGTTCACAAAGTCAGCTTTTTCTTGCAGCTGACTATTGCTGGGTCAGGGACCTCAGATAGAAAGGGAATTTTGGGGTATTTTGCATAAACCCATTTGAGAAGATTTAATACTTTACCTACCCTAATTTAATTGAAATTTTAGTTTCCCACCTTTAACCAGTCTTCAAAAAAAATGTTTTCTTTAATAGCTTTATGTAAAATGGTTGCAAAGCAAGCAAATCAACAAACACCAATATTAGCAGACCCAAGGGTTACAATTCAATGAGCTTCTGTGCAGATAGAGACACCATTCAAAATGGAAGCTGTGGATTTTACATTTTTACTGTTAAATTTATTTTACACACTTATCCATCATAAATATTTAATAATCCTGGACAGTTGATATTACAAAACAATTAGCTTTATACCCTCTTTCATAACTCATTTTTATTACCACATTTTCATTTTTCCTGATCCCTTAATCTCTAGCCTGTCTTGTTCCCTTTTCTTTATGTTAAACTATACCAACATGAACATTACATATGTATCTGTACTTTGGACTAGACTCTGAATATCTTTTTCCCCGTTTGATGTTGTGTGATCTCACTTAATGTTAGACATTCTTTATTGTTTTATTGAAAATAGATTATTTTCTCATGTAATATATCCTGATTATAGTTTACCTTCCATCAACTCCCCCTGGTCTGTCTCCACCTCCTTTCCCTTTTGGATCTACTCCATTTCTGTCTACCATTAGAAAACAATAAACTAAAAGGAATTAACAGTCAAAACCTACAAAACAAAATATAAGGAAAACCAAAAATCATCACTTCAAGTCTGCACAAAACAACCCAAAAGAATGAAAAGAATCTCACGAGCAAGCATTGGAATCAGAAACTCACTCATTCATATTCTCAAGAGTCCCAAAATATACTAAATTGAAATCTATAATATATAAACGAAGGACCTGGTACAGATCCGCATAGGCCCTGTGTTTGCTGCTTCAGTCTCTGAACTCATATGTGCTTTGCTTGATTGAGTCAGAGGACCTCGTTCTCCTGATGTCCTCCACCCACTTTGGCTCTAGTATCACCACTACCATCACCACCACCACCACCACCCCCACCACCACCACCACCACCACCACCCCCACCACCATCATCATCATCATCATCATCATCATCTTTGCAATCCAGGAGTTCCCCTTTTCCTCTACCTTCCCCGTTCCTCATCCCATTCTTCCTCCCCACTGTCTATGAGAGGGTGTTTCTGCCCCACTCCCGACCAGGGTTTCCCTCTCCTGGGCCTAAAATCTCTCAAGGATTAGGCACATCCTTGCCCACTGAGGCCAGACCAAGACAGCAGTCCTCTACTCTCTGTGTGTCTGGGGCCTCAGACCAGCTCATATATGCTGCCTGCCTGCTGGTTCAGTGTCTGGGAGCTCCAGGCATCTGTGAGTGGAGACTGCTGCTCTTCCTATGTGGTTGCCCTCTTCTTCAGCTTCTTCCATTCTTCCCATATTCAACCACAGCGGTCCCCGTCTTCAGTCCAATGGTTGGGTGTAAATATCTGGGTTTGCCTCAGTCAGCTGCTTGTTGGGCCTCTCAGAGGACAGCTGTGCTAAACTCCTCTCTGTAAGCGTACCATAGCATCAGTAATAGTGCCAGGCCTTGGTGAGCAGGCACATCTTCAAAACAGGGTGATTTTTACTATCCTGTCCTTGCTGGTCTCAAAAAAGCTAAACTTAACAGTTCAAATACTATTCATTCTAGTGAGTATTTTCTTACTGTGTTTGGTTTAAAGAAAAGAATATGAATCTATTAACACATCCAAATGCCTACTTCAGGTCTGAGGACACAACTAAGATCTAAATGTTATCAACATGTTATTTCCTAACATTTGACATTTACCCCCAGTAAAAACAGTTTTATCAAAAATTATAGAATGACTTTTGATGCCAAACAATAGTGTTCCAGATTAAATATAACATTATAGGACACTGATGCTAATACTGGAGCTAAATTTTGAATTTGTGTACTCTCATTTGTCTTTTGTATTAACAAACATCTTCATTATGAAAGAGATGTTTTAAATCCCAGTCATGTCTTCATATTAATGTCATAAGCACAGATAAATTAGTGTCTGTGAATTTTAGATTCCTCCTTTGTAAATAGTAATTATGATAAGAAATATTTTATGTTTGATGTAAGATTAAATGCTTTGAAAGATGTATCAGACCTAAGGTCCAATGATTATAAAATATCTCATTATTTTACTAAAGTATCCATGAATGTACTTGTTTAAGACACAGCACTGCTCATTACCAACTTTATGGTTTAATTTTATGTTCATAAAGAGATACTTCTTTGATAATCCATCAGTCATAAATTTTTATTATGGATCATTATTATGTGTGGGTAAAAAATCATGAAAGCTAAACATGACAAAATTGTTCTTAAAACTATTTAATGTTCATTGTCCAAGTCTTTGTAATTATTTTGACCTTGCCATTGCCCGTGTGAAGTAACTTCTACATGCCAAGCAATTTGCTAAGCAATATTTCTTATAATTAAGATTACTTTCCTATTTATAGAATTCATATACTGTTCTGTATTAAGGGAATTTTAGACAGAGAAATATTTACAAAAGAACATACCCATGTAACCTCACTCAGCCCTTCCCTATATTGGTATATTAACTAATTGTTTAGCAAAGAAGGGTCTTAAATGTTTGCAAAAGAAACCCGAAACATGTGCTAAAGGCTAACTGTCAACCTACATCTCTATAGGATGATTCAGTAGACTGTAACTGATATAAGGAAGTTAGGGCATTGGGAAAATGCCCATGAAGATTGTTCTGGTACCTAAGTTCTTTCCAACACTTAGTTTCCTGGCAAAATGTCCATTATACTTATGTCTAAACTATAGAAGATAAGAACACATGCACACACACAAACACACACACACATACACATCACACACAGGTGCACACCACACACATATGAACAGAGACCTACGTACAGAAACACATATAGAGAAGACCCCTTCCCTAAAACAAAGATTACAAATGTACACTAAAATGTTACTTCTTTTCACATGCAAATGAAAGCAAGAAGATGTTAATACATTTCCATGAAAAGGGGCAATATAAGAAAACTTGTCAACACCAATAATGGTAAGATAACTGCCTAATTTCATTTGTTTCTTTGTTTGCTAGATGGAAAATAAAATGGCACAGCCATATTGGAAGATAATTTAGAGGACTCTTACAGAAATAAACATCGTCACATCACCTTCTCTCTCAATTCCATTTCTTGATATTGATACAGAAGATTTTATGATTTATGTCTACTCAAGGCTTCCACACAAATTTTGCAGCAACTTTTTCTATATCTCAATACTGGAAGTAACAAGATATTATCTAATAGGTGAACAGAATAAAAATGTGCTATCTCTAGACACTGAGTGGAATTATTACTGAATACGGGAAAGATCAGAACTAGCAATCCATGAAGACAAATGGAAGAATCTTGACTATATATCAAAAAAAAGAGGACTCATCTCAATCTACAAAGACTATACACTATGCCATTCCAACTATGTAATATTGCAGCAAAGATAAGATGATAAAATAAAATATCATTGGGACTCATAGATTGAAAAGAAGAAGGGCATGAGTAACTGGAGAATAGAGAAGTATTCAGTGTAATTAAACTACTCCTTGTGACCTCATTAAGGAGAACACATGACAAACATGTTGAAACCAGGAAAAGAGAGTCTATCTGTAAGCTTTGCATGCGTGCTTATAACACTGCACATTCAATGGTATCACGCTTATGGAACACATTAATGGGAGATGGTAGAAAACAAGGAGAGGACTACATATATTTGTACCATCCTTATCATTTTCCTGTAGATAGTAAATGGTTCTAATAGACTTTTTAAAGTACAAAAGTGTTTAAAATTAAGCAAGCATATTTAACTAGTGAAAGAGTACTTGATGCCATTAGAGGAGATTACAAATATTGTTATCCATTTTTTAAAAGATTCTTGTTTTTTAACATTTATTTTGCATTCAGATGGCTGCTTTTTGGATTAGATGGTATTTAAATACATCTTCTCACCAAGCAAGATTGCAGTGGCTTTCCCCACCTCCAACAATGCTCTTTCAGCAGAACATAAGAGATCATCAAAACCACAATAAAGGGCTTTGGATCTCCGAAGCAGGTCTGTTGGACTGAGAATTAGAAATCAGTGACAGGAAAAGTACAAAATGTGTTTGAAGTAGATTTTATATGAGTTCTAAACTGTGAATAATTTCTGATTAAGGATGGCATACTTCTTTCCATTTAAAAATATGAAGCATGGCACACAGAGGCAGCAAATGCTTTAATGCCAAGTACATAGGAGATCAGTCAACAAAGCAGAACTTCAACAAAATATTCAAAAGGAAAAACAAGTTAAAACATATCCCTGCACTAAAACTGATAAATAATTCTGTCTTTTCTGAGGTGGAAAATTGCAATAAAAGTTGCATTGATTTTATTAGTAAAAATAAATTGTGAACTACTACCATTTCTCTCCCGTGTTCCATCACTCTCAAGTTTATTTGGTGTGCAAGGAGGCTTGGCTCCGAAGTGATACTAGATCCTGTGATGTTCACAGCCTATGTTAAATACCATAGGGTTACAGGCATTGTTTATCTCTACTACCTGAATCCTAAGCAATGTAAACTCCAACTTCATCTTTACTGTAATTTTTTTTTTTTTGGTTCTTTTTTTTCGGAGCTGGGGACCGAACCCAGGGCCTTGCGCTTCCTAGGTAAGCGCTCTACCACTGAGCTAAATCCCCAGCCCCAAAATACTTATTTTATGTATACAACACTGTGGCTATTTTCAGATGAAGAGGGCATCAGATCTCATACAGATGGTTGTGAGCAAGTTTACTAAATTCATTTAAAATCTAACCTTTTTAAAAACAAAATCTGTACATACAAAGTTTACTAAATCTTAAAAGCAAAAATAAAATCTAATCAACTTCTAACTCTGTGCAATTTCTAAGCTTACACAGATCTCTTCTGGTTTCTTTTGAAATGTCAACAAAAATAAGGTCAGTGGATATCAATTCTTTGTTCTATTGTCTTCTCTCTTAAACCCAATTAACTCAATTTTGAGAATAAAACTATGCCTCTTAAAAATAAAATTTTCCAATACAAATAACATTTCCATGGCATATGAGTGTTTACTATTATAAAGGTACATTAATTATTACGTGTAAAAAAGTAAAATAATAAACACTTCAAAATAGATGCTAAATTCAATTCATCTTTTAAAGGTGATTTGATTTTTTTATACATATCTTTTTTTTTGTCTTTCTTTTTAAGAAACAAGTCAGGCAAAAATCAGTTTGTGTCAGCAGAAAATCAGCTTGGCGAGCTGTCAGTAAATCCTTAGCAGGCACTGGAGAAAACTACTTCAGTTTAGTATGTGAAACTGCTTAAGCAACCAAAGCCCAGTGCTGAGAGCAAAGGCTACAAAGTCAACATGAGAAGAAAATACCTACTTTGCAATGCAGTCAAAAGATCGGGATCCTCTTTTGCCTTACAAAGGCACCTATAACTGAGGCGATGCACAGGAATGACATTCTCATGTCTATTTCTGTGATTTCACCCAGAAGTTTAAACTTTGGAGTTAGATCACTCTTAGTGACTATGCCATCTAACCCTCTCAGTTTATAGTTAAAAGGGCTTTAGCATTTTAGTCAAAACTTATGGCTGTCCCCTAATCAACATTTAATAGTTGAATTTCCTTACCTGTCAATTAAGGGCTAAGCCTCATGCTACATTGGCAAAACATGAACAGTAATATCATCCTTGCCTTTTCTACATTGATGAATGATCTGGTGTCTATCACTACAGCAACAAATAGCACAAACCATGTAATAAAGTTATATAAATGTATTGTCTTTAAATCTCAAGGTCAAAAATGTTGAACTGGTCACAACAGACTAAATTACTACACTGGGTAGGTTTCAGGGATTTTTCTCTGTCTCTCTGAGCCTTGTTTCTTTAAGTTAAGCAAGAATAATAACACTATTAACCTCAGAACTTTATTTCAAGATATAAAAAAGAGGTTAAAAATGTGAAAACTCACATAATATGGTTAGCAAACTGGCACATAGCAAGTACTCAAGAGATGTGAATACACTTATAAGATAGATACATTTATCTATTTATCTGTTGGTCCACTGAGGGTGATGCAGGCTTGATATTTCCTCTTTAGTATAAGTCATTTGCAGATACTAAAACTAAGGTCTTATGTTAATTAACTGGACTCCTCAGATCTCCCAGGGACTAAGCCACCAACCAAAGAGCATACACAGGCTGGTCTGTGGCCCTGCCATTACATATGTAGCAGAGGACTGCCTTATTTGGCCTCAGTGGGAGGAGAAGCAATTGGTCCTGTGAAGGCTTGACGCCCCAGAGAGGGGAATGCAGAAGGGGTAAGGTGGGAGTGGATGAGTGGGAGGGAAAGTGCCCTGTTAGAGGCAAAGAGGAAAAGGGATGGGGTGGGGCCTCCTGGAGGGGAGACTGGAAAGGAGAACACCATTTGAAATATAAATAAATAAAATAATAAAAAAATCATCATGAACAAAAATAGCAAAGCAGAAAACATCCTAGTCTGTTTTCAGATATATTATACAAAGATCAAGTGATAAGAATTGCAAGCTTCTATTACAGAAGAATCTAATTAACCAGTGGGACCTAATAGTGAACCTAGAAGCAAATCATTGCAACTTTGCCAACTGTTTTTTTTCCCCCACAAAAGTCATAAAGGCGTACATTGGAAAAAGCTGCACTGTATTTTCAATAACTAGACTTTAGAAAACAGTTGCATTCAATTCAAAATGGATGGTAGAAGTAAACATAAAATATAAAACTACTAGAAACAAACATCAATAAATGTTTCATAATAAAATGAGCACATTTTTTATATTACACCTCAGAAGCATAAAAAAGAAAAGCAGACATTCCTCCTTGAAAGAATTGGAGAAAATATTGGTAATTATATGTATGACAGGAGTAATATCCAGAATGTAAAGTTTCAAAAATTCAATAAGAAACAAAATATCATTAACTCAAATAAATATATGCAATAGAACTGTACAGATATTTCTCCCAAAAAGATACACAAAATGTCAACAAAACTATGGAAAACATTCATCATCGCTACCCACCAGGGCACTATGAATCGACCCCACAAGGAAATCTCATCCCATCCAGTAAAAATGTATTTTATCTGAGAGACTAAAAATTGTGTAGATGACAATGACAATGCATCCCTTTCACTTATTTCCTGTAGATATGGAAATTAATCAATCCACTATGGAAAACAGTATTGATATTATTCAAAAACCATTTAAATAGAGCTGCTGGATCACTTAGCACTCCTGGTATGAAATAGACACAAATATGAAGCGAATTCAGAATTGTAGAGCATCTGCACTTCCATGTTCATTGTAGTGTTATGGAATGATTAAGAGATGGAAAACACCTGAGCAGCTGTTAACTGCTGCATGCAACAGAAAATGTGGTATATTTTACATGGTAGATATTATTTTTCTATTAAAAAAATAAAAACATATCACTGGAGACATTATGAACAGAACTAGAGAGGACTGAACCAGGTAAAATAATCCATACACAAACAGCCAGAGACCACTTGATCACACTAATATGTAGAATCGCAAATACTGACTTTATTCCCAATCTAAGTTGAGAATAGAATACTGGTTACTACAGCCTGAGGAGAGCACAGAATGGGAATGTACGTAGAGACTGATCAGTATCTGACTCGTCATAGCTGCACATGAGAGGACACTCTGTTACACAGGTTCACAGTAGGGAAACTACAGATAACCTCAGTGCAGTGTGTAATTCAAAACTTACAAGAAAAGATATTGAAAGCCTTCACCACAAAGAATATTTAACATTTTAAGACACTTATATACTCTACCTGAACGAACATGACAAAATGTACACACAAGTCAAAATATTACACAAAAGTCCACTTCTGTGCTCGCTTCAATATTTTGGTTAAAAAAATTATTTAACTTAAAAACATGATAAATCTACAAAAACAAAAAAACAAAGGAGTCACCAGAACAGAATTGAGATGCATCACTGCTACTTTGCAGTTTATAGAATATTGTACAGTGTCTATCAATGTGCTAAACATAGGCTTAAATTATTATGTGTTTCTAAACCAAACCTTCTCAGGGAGAAACCTGAAAGCCTCACCCAGTCAAGCTTCCGGTAGCAATAATACATGCCTACCAAAGCAGGGGTTCCTAAACTCTTCTTCAGCACAAAGTCCAGGGTCAAATCTGAGTGTCAGTACATGTTATACATTAGTTATTAAATATATTAAATATTGCATTTATATTTGCCTTCATTTACACCTGCATTTGTACCTTTTTAAATTTTTTATTTATTCACTTTATATCCCTTTCGCTGTTTCTTTTCCCAGTTCCCCCCTCCCACCATCCCTTCCTCCAAAACCTCTCCTCATCTCTTGAGAGAGGAGTCCCTCCTAGGTATTTCCCCATTCTGGCACATCAATTGCCTGCAGGACTGTGTGCTTCTCCCACTGAGTCCAGAAAGACAACTGAGTTAGCAGAATGGGCTCCACAGACCGGCAACATCTTTAAGGACAGCCCATGCTCTAGTAATCTAAGATCCACATGAAGACCAAGCTGCACATTTGCTACATATGTGCATTGGGGACTAAGTGCAGCCAGTATATGATCTTTGGTTGGTGGTTCAGTTGAAAGTTCCCAAGGGTTCATGGTATTTGATTCTGTTAGTCGTCCTGTGGAGTTTCTATCTCCTTTGGAGGCTTCAAAGCTTCCCCTATCTCTCCCATAAGAGTCTCCAAGCTCTCAGACCTTCATAGAAGACCTCATTCCAATACTATCCAAACTATTACACAAAATTGAAACAGATGGAGCACTACCGAATTCCTTCTATGAAGTCACAATTACTTATACCTAAACCACACAAAGACCCAACAAAGAAAGAAAACTTCAGACCAATTTCCCTTATGAATATCGACGCAAAAATACTCAATAAAATTCTGGCAAATCGAATCCAAGAGCACATCAAAACAATCATCCACCATGATCAAGTAGGCTTCATCCCAGGCATGCAGGGATGGTTTAATATACGGAAAACCATCAACGTGATCCATTATATTAACAAACTGAAAGAACCAAACCACATGATCATTTCATTAGATGCTGAGAAAGCATTTGACAAAATTCAACACCCCTTCATGATAAAAGTCCTGGAAAGAATAGGAATTCAAGGCCCATACCTAAACATAGTAAAAGCCATATACAGCAAACCAGTTGCTAACATTAAACTAAATGGAGAGAAACTTGAAGCAATCCCACTAAAATCAGGGACTAAACAAGGCTGCCCACTCTCTCCCTACTTATTCAATATAGTTCTTGAAGTTCTAGCCAGAGCAATCAGACAACAAAATGAAATCAAGGGGATACAGATTGGTAAAGAAGAAGTCAAAATATCACTATTTGCAGATGACATGATAGTATATTTAAGTGAATCCAAAAGTTCCACCAGAGAACTACTAAAGCTGATAAACAACTTCAGCAAAGTGGCTGGGTAGAAAATTAACTCAAATAAATCAGTAGCCTTCCTCTACACAAAAGAGAAACAAGCCGAGAAAGAAATTAGGGAAACGACTCCCTTCATAATAGATCCAAACAATATAAAGTACCTCAGTGTGACTTTAACCAAGCAAGTAAAAGATCTGTACAATAAGAACTTCAAGACTCTGAAGAAAGAAATTGAAGAAGACCTCAGAAGATGGAAAGATCTCCCATGCTCATGGATTGGCAGGATTAATATAGTAAAAATGGCCATTTTACCAAAAGCGATCTACAGATTCAGTGCAATCCCCATCAAAATACCAATCCAATTCTTCAAAGAGTAAGACTGAACCCCCAGTGAACATGATTGTTGGGGGAGGGGCAGCAATGGGGGAGGGTGGGGAGGGGAACACCCATAAAGAAGGGAAGAAGGGGGATTAGGGGATGTTTGCCCGAAACCGGAAAGGGAATAACATTGAAATGTAAATAAGAAATACTCAAGTTAATAAAAAAAAAAAAAAAAAAAAAAGTCTCCAAGCTCCATCCAGTGTTTGGCTGTGGGTCTCTGCATCCCTCTGAGTCTGATGCTGGGTAGAACATCTCCTAGGACAACCATGCTGGGCTCCTGTGTGTAAGCATAACAGAGTATCATTAATAATATCATGGATTGGTGCTTGCCCATAGAATGGGTCTAGAGTTGGGCTGGTTATTGCTTGACCATCCTGTCAGTCTCCTCTCTATCCCTCATCCCTGCGTTTTTGTAGGTAGGATAAATTTTGGGTCCAAAGTTTGGATGGTACATTTGTGTGCCTATTACCCCAGTGGGGTTCCTAAATGAATACAGGAGGTGGTCTATTCAGGTTCCATATCCCCGCTGCTATGAGTCTAACCTACGGACACCCTCATTGATTTTTGGGAGCCCCCCAAATTCCAAGATTCTGGACAGTTTTGCTTGGGCCTTCCTTCTGGTTTAGCTTCTTCGAGTCAAGCATAGGTATACTATATTTTATGGCTAACATTTGTTTATAAGTGAGTATATGCTCACTTTTGGGACTGGGTTACCTCACTCGGGATGATATTCTCATGTTCCATCCATTTGCCTGCAAAATCCATGTTGTCTTTGTTTTTAGCAGCTGAGTAGTTTTTCATTGTTTAGATTTAGTGCATTTTCTTTATTCATTCTTTAATTGAGGGGCATCTAGGTTATTTCCAGTTTCTGGATATTTCAAGTAAAGCTGCTATGAACATAGTTGAGAAAGTGTCCTTGTGGTATAGTTGTTATCTTTTTGGGTATATGCCCAGTAATGGTATAGCTGGGTCTTGAGGTAGAATGAGTTCCGTTTTCTGAGAAACCACTAAATTGATTTCCAAAGTGGTTGTACAAGTTTGCACTTTCTCTAGCAATAGAGAAGTGATCCCCTTGCTCCCAGTCCTTGTCAGCACGTGCTATCACATGTGATTTTGGTCTTAGACATTCTGATGGGTGTAGGGTGGAATCTCAGTGTTGTTTGATTAACATTTCTCTGATGACTAAGGACTTTGAACTCTTCTTTAAGTGTTTCACAGCCATTCAAGGTTCCTCTGTTGAGAATTCGCTGTCTAACTCTGTACCTCTCTTTTTAAACGGGTTCTTTGGATTGTTGGTGTCTAACTTCTTGAGTTCTTTATAAATTTTGTATATTAGCCCTCTGTCAGATGTCGAATTGATAAAGAACTTTCCCCAATCTGTAGTTTGCTGTTTTGTCCTCATTGCAGTATCCTTTGCCTTACAGAAGCTTTGCAGTCTCATCAGGAGTTTCATTTATCAATTGCTGATCTTAGAGGCTGTGCCATTAGTGTTATGTTCAGGAAGTTGTCTCCAATACGAATGAGTTCAAGGATATTCCCCACTTTCTGTTCTATTAGAATTAGTGTGTAGAGTTTTATGTTGGTCTTTAGCCATCCGGCTGGCTTTAGTCCTTGGGTGTCCTTGTTGTAGTAGGTATTGGGAGTGGACCTAAGCAAGATGATCCTGCTGTGGCAAGCCTCTGATGGCTTTTCTTTGGCTGTATAGTTCCAGATGAGCAGGCCTCATGAAGGTGAAAGGAAAGGCTACAGGATGGTGGAGGCCTCTTGGAGATAGCAAGCTTCTTAGGCAGCTAGAGGTTGCCCAGAGGACTTGGAGGATAGGGAAGATGGGTGAGGGACTCTACCAGTATTCTTTCAGATCAGCAGAAATAATCACATTGTATATCTTAATCTGATTACATAAGCATTTTTAAAGTGTTATGGACTTGTAGAAGGAATTCACTATGTGTTCTGCTAAAAATCTATATCTTCAAAATTCTTTTGACAATACTTTTAGTTGAAGAACAAAAGTATTTTAACAGAAGGCTTAAATAAATAAATAGTTATGGTACACAATGAAAACAGATTTAAAAAATTAGTGAGTAAGTTTTATTTTCAAGAATCATAACAAGAATCTTGTTTCAGGTAATTAGAATGAAACAATGAATAAAATATCTGTATCATCTTATTCACTTTTAATATTGTTCTAGAAATGCACAAACTTACTTAAAATCACATGTGCTATTAAGATAATAGTTGCTTCCTGACTTTGCCGAAGGCATGGTTTATTTTAGTATCTATTAATTTTTGGTGTTGTCTTATGTCTTAATTACCACTGCCTGATTAAAATAGAATTGGAGTTTTGTTTTTAGATTAAAAGGTGATTGAAATGCCAATGATATTTTAAGCTTGAAATATCTTTTGCTTTCAATGGGAGAAAAGGAAAATTATAATAGAGACTAAATAAATCCAACTTATTAATTAAGAAGACTCTAGTTCAAGAAATAAAATCTTAATGCAATGGATGAAATTTCTCAATATACAAACAAAGACCTCTCCCATTGAGTTTCCAGTATAAAAAGTTTACCAAAGGAGATTTTCATCCATACATGCGAGGGTTAAACAAGTGAGTCAGCAGCATATTTTAATTTTTAATATCATGAATATCAACATCTACTTTAAAAGTGTTACTAAATTGGGCAGGGAATTCTTTTCTCCAATTTCCACCTAATTCAGATGATTATCAGTCGTAAAAAGGGACAATCCACAAGCGACTCTTTGGAATGGTAATTGTAAGAATATCTATCCTTCCTTTGTCTCTAAGCACCAAGCATGAGGGTATCATAATTACCTTTATCTCCATGTGGGAAGAACCCAATGTCTCTAGTTCCATCTGCTCTCAGGGCTGTGAGAGATACAAAGGGTTTGGGTTCTCTGTTCTCCATGCGTGGCAGGTGGAGACAGAAAATAATCAGTGATATAATAAGAAAAGAATTTCTCCCTGAAAGAGCTGAGAATATAAGTGTATTCATCTCTTCAGTGGCGGATGCCAATATAAAATTAGCTATCAGACTATCCACCATCAAAGACACAAACATGATTAAGTTATAACTACTCTACAAGCAAATAGCATCAATTTGAAATAAAGCATGAAGAAGTCATATTACAGACATTCTTACTGAAGATATATCAAATTTTCTAATGTTGGTAAGATCAAATATTAAGGTAGAAATTACATAGTTCATAATATTGCTTTGTAAGAAGATAACAAATGTTCACAAATGAAAATTTTCAGACTCTACAATACTACCTCTCATTTTAATTATACTTTGGGATCAGTGAGTATCTAAAGTGAGTCATCGTGTTTCAGCTGCAAAAGATGTAGTAAGTTTTTGATGAAGAAATAGCAATGGGGCTCCCTAGGTGCAAATTTTTGGCATTGTAAACACTGACTCACACGGAGCTTTGACTCAGTCCTGTGAAAATCATGTTGGAATAGAGTTCAGAAGATCTCAGTGGAATCTCTCACCTCCTCTTGGCCTCTGGCCTTCTGCATTTACAATCCTCCTTCCTAGAGCTTCCTAATTTGGACACATAATTATCACTACCACGAATCAATCTCTCTCTCTCTCTCTCCTCTCTCTCTCTCTCTCTCTCTCTCTCTCTCTCTCTCTCTCTCTCTGTATGTGTCTGTCTCTGTCTGTCTCAGTCTCTGTCTCTCTGCTTATGTTTATTTTTCTGTCTCTGCCTCTATGTCCCTCCTACCTCCCCTCCCCCGACTCTCTCTCTCTGCTATGGAGAACACAATAGAGAGAAGAGTGAAAACTTCAGAAACGGATTCTCATTACATCTTGGTTTATACAGGTTCTTTTGATTTTGTTATTGTGTATGCCAGGCTTGCTGGCTATCAACCTTCTGAGAAATCTCCTGTCTCTACTTCCCATTTCTTTGTGGGAAGAGTGAGATTATTGATACTCATACTATACATCTCACTTTTTACATGGCTTCTAAGAATGTGAACCTAGATCCTCATGCTTACATGGCAAGCAAACACTTTTATCCACTGAGCCATCTCTCTAGGTAGAGTTGCTATTTAACATGTAGATCAAAACTCATTAGTGGAATCAACTTTTATTATATCCCAAACATCAACCTTGTATCATTGTACAACAGTCTGGTAGTGTTTGCTTGTTTATTTGGTTTATTGGTTTTGTCTTAATATTCAGTGTGTCTATGATAGAAACATTCTATTAGGAAATAAAGTTATACAAAAAAAATAACAGAACAGGCCAGTAAAAGAAGTTTGGAAGAGGGGAAGGATAGATTGTATCCACTTTAAATAGTGATCCAGTGATCCAGAATTCATTACAATATCACACTTAAAAGTTCACTACAACACCAATGGCTTATGCTCTAAGATCAAGAATCGACAAATGGGATCTCATAAAACTACAAAGCTTCTGTAAGGCAAAGGACACTGTGGTTAGGACAAAACGGCAACCAACAGATTGGGAAAAGATCTTTACCAATCCTACAACAGATAGAGGCCTTATATCCAAAATATACAAAGAACTCAAAAAGTTAGACCGCAGGGAGACAAATAACCCTATTAAAAAATGGGGTTCAGAGCTAAACAAAGAATTCACAGCTGAGGAATGCCAAATGGCTGAGAAACACCTAAAGAAATGTTCAACATCTTTAGTCATCAGGGAAATGCAAATCAAAACAACCCTGAGATTTCACCTCACACCAGTGAGAATGGCTAAGATCAAAAACTCAGGTGACAGCAAATGCTGGCGAGGATGCGGAGAAAGAGGAACACTCCTCCATTGTTGGTGGGATTGCAGACTGGTACAACCATTCTGGAAATCAGTCTGGAGGTTCCTCAGAAAATTGGACATTGAACTGCCTGAGGATCCAGCTATACCTCCTCTTGGGCATATACCCAAAAGATGCCCCAACATACAAAAAAGACACGTGCTCCACTATGTTCATCGCAGCCTTATTTATAATAGCCAGAAGCTGGAAAGAACCCAGATGCCCTTCAACAGAGGAATGGATACAGAAATGTGGTACATCTACACAATGGAATATTACTCAGCTATCAAAAACAACGACTTTATGAAATTGTGAGTAAATGGTTGAACTGGAAACTATCATCCTGAGTGAGCTAACCAATCACAGAAAGACATACATGGTATGCACTCACTGATAAGTGGCTATTAGCCCAAATGCTTGAATTACCCTAGATGCCTAGAACAAATGAAACTCAAGACGGATGATCAAAATGTGAATGCTTCACCCTTCTTTAAAAGGGAACAAGAATACCTTGGCAGGGAATAGAGAGGCAAAGATTAAAACAGAGACTGAAGGGACACCCATTCAGAGCCTGCCCCACATGTGGCCCATATATATACAGCCACCCAATTAGACAAGATGGATGAAGCAAAGAAGTGCAGAAGTGTAGATCGCTCCTGAGAGACACAGCCAGAATACAGCAAATACAGAGGCGAATGCCAGCAGCAAACCACTGAACTGAGAACGGGACCCCCGTAGAAGGAATCAGAGAAAGAACTGGAAGAGCTTGAAGGGGCTCGAGACCCCATATGTACAACAATGCCAAGCAACCAGAGCTTCCAGGGACTAAGCCACTACCTAAAGACTATACATGGACTGACCCTGGACGCTGACCTCATAGGTAGAAATGAAAATCCAGTAAGGGCACCAGGGGAGGGGGAGGCCCTTGGGTCCTGCTAAGACTGAACCCCCAGGAAAAGGTGATTGTGGGGGGGGGGGGGGAAGGGGGGGGGGGGGGGGAGGGGAACACCCATAAGGAAGGGGGGGAAGGGGATGTTTGCCCGAAACCGGAAAGGAATAACACTCAAATGTATATAAGAAATATTCAAGTTAATAAAAAAAATCAAAAAAAAACAAACAAACAAAAAAAAAAAAAAAAAAAGAAATTAAACAATATTACCAGAAGGCTAAGAATAGAAGATACAACATAATGAAATGGCAGGATGACCAAATGGTTATTTTTCTCTTCCTATAAAACATTCTTCAGTATAAAATTTACTAATATTAGATTGTACAGACAGGAATATTCTATTGATAGAGTTCTGTCCAGAGCTTGAACTTGTTGCTTGATACAGAATTTTAAGGAAATAAAAACTGTCGGGGTTGGGGATTTAGCTCAGCGGTAGAGCACTTGCCCAGTGCCCCCAGGGACTAGACCACCAGCCAAGGAGTATCCAGGGAGGGATCCATGGCTCCCGATACATATGTAGCAGAGGATGGCCTTGCCTGACAACAGTGGGAGGGGAGGCCCTTGGTCCTGTGGAAGTTGGATGCATCTGCATAGGGAGATGCTGGAGGGTGGGGCGGAAGACAGTGGGTGCGGGAGCACCCTCATAGAGGCAAAGGGGACTGAGGAGGGGGAGGTTGGCAGATGGGTGGTTTGTAGAGGGGTGACCGGGAAGTAGGATATCATTTGAGATGTAAATGAATGGAATGAGTAACAAAATGAAAAAGAGGAAGAAGAGGAGGAAGAGGAGGAGTAAAAAGAACCTCCTACAAATAAATAAAACATCACACATCAAAAAATAAAATAAAAATAAAAATTAGTTCAAAATAAAAAATATGTAGGGTTCATAAAAAAAAGTTCACTACAATTCAAGAAGACACTAATATATTAGATGTTTGTCCAATATACCATTTCTGTATATCAATTCTATGACAGAATCCTTCGGAAAATATTTACCTAAACACATGACCTACTATGATGGTCGTATTTTGTTTTTTTTTTTGTTTCAAGACTCCATGAAAAATAGAGCAATGGCAAAGCATTTGGAGACTTTAGTCAGATTTTAACAAAGAAATGAAATAAACAGTGTGTGTGTGTGTGTGTGTGTGTGTGTGTGTGTGTGTGTGTGTGTGTGTGGGGGGAGAGGTTCAAGAAAAACAAAACAAAAAACAAAACAAAAACAAAACAAACAAAACAAATCCCACCACTGGCTCATGCCTCCCCGCGCTGGCATTCTCCTACATTGGGACATCGATCCTTCACAGAACCAAGGACCTCTCCTTCCATTGGTGCCCAACAAGGTCATGCTCTGCTACATATGCAGCTGGAGCCATGGGTGCCTCCATGTGTACTCTTTGGTTGGTGGTTTAGTCCCTGGGAGCTCTGGGGTCTCTGGTTGGTTGATATTGTTGTTCTTCCTATTGGGTTGCAAACCCCCTCAGCTCCTTCAGTTTTTTTTCTCTAACTCCTCAATTGGGGTCCTACTGTTCAGTCCAATGGTTGACTGCAAGCATCTGCCTCTGTATTTGTCAGGTTCTGGCAGAGCCTCTCAGAAGACAGTTATATCAGGCTCCTGCCAGCAAGCACTTCTGTTCTACTCTTGAAAAGAGATCTGCCTTGTTTTCCTGATGGATCAGACAGTCTTTGTGGTTAACATTCTTTGATATCCTCTTAGAACTCATTGAGTCTAGAAGAATACTGGATAAAAAGCTCTATTTCTTTATCTAGGAACAGATATGATGAATACATTTAAAAAGGGATCTATTTAAGCCCCTCAAAAGGACTGATATTGAATGTGTTTCTGTATTTACTACATGTTCTATTAGGAATACATTCTCTAGGTAAGATGAGTCTTCTCCTAGAAAAGCTAGTTAACTTTAGGGGCTAGTTAGCACATACACTTTTTCCAAAGGACAAAGAACTCTAAGAGAAATGAAGATAATATTTAATTCTAAAAATTTAGTTATAAACTCATCACTTGGGAAATTAAGGAAAAGCTATTGTAGTTGTAAATAAACCTAAATTGCCACATCAAGGTATAAATTTCAGATTCAGCATTTGAGGTATTATAGGGTAACTGATAGAAGCTATAAGTTATCAGAGAAATTAACAAAGGTTAACATACTACTTAAGCTTCAGATGAGAGAAAATTTTGTCCACATTTAGGAAAAGAATACAAGTCCTTTACTTCATATATAAGTCATCTGTGTTTTTCCCCACCAGCACCTCAGTTTTCAATTGGTGGTTAACAGGAAGGTTGTAGGGACTGAACCATTGAGCCTTCAGGAGAGGTAACTGAGACCATTTTGGTGGGAATATATATTAGCTGAGCATAGACTAGGTGCTCACTTACTAGTCTCTACAAAATAAAGTGAGTATCAAGCATTAACAGAAATGTATGGTCAAAGAGTTAATTCTTCCATACACAGCATCAAGGCAGAATAAAAGTTTGGCCATAGAGTCCCATTGATGCCAATTATATAAGAAGAGTTGGACACTAGGATTACAAAATATAAAGCAAGAACTTAACAGAATCTAGAATCACATGCAAGGATCTGTGAGGCCTCTGGGGATCTCCATGCAGCACGAACTCTACTGTGGTTTAATGTAAGAAGACATGCCACTGTGGACAGGGCCTTGTCCTGGGAAGGGTGATCTCAGACTGTGTAGATAAGGAAAGTGACCTGAGCACTAGCATACATTCATCTCGTGCTCTCTGCTTAATTACTTTGGACATAATATGGCTAACAGTTAGATGTTGTGTTTTTCCATGCAATATTTTGAGAAACTATAGCTTCAAAGCATGAACTGAAACAAAACATTTCCTATTTAAGTTGTTTTTGTCAGAGTATTTATAATAGAAACCACAAAGAAACCAAGCAATTGGTAGACGTGGAGCAACTAAATCAGTTATTGCTTTATTATATTATTATTATTTCATTGTCATTGATTGTGATTATTATGATTTTTATTGTATTATTATCATTATTTATTAATAATGCTACAAAGTGAAATATTTTGTAACTTCGTTTATACACAGTACTTGTCTGATGGAATAGAACTTATTGAGTTGTTTTGGGGGGATCTTGGAAAGTAAGACTGTTGTGAGAAATTCAGACAATGAGACGCAGATCATGAGTTTTCAGGGAAAGCAAGTGGTCTATAAGGAACTAGGGGAGGAGGGACATCCATGTAGTATTGGCTAAGATATCTGGCCTCTTTCTACCTGTATAGAGAATTTGAGGATTATTAGATATGAAGAAATGAACTACTTTGCATAACAAAAGCTATTTCAAGGCAGAATGGTATTCAGGCTGGTGTGGAAGCAGGAGTAACTCAGCAGTTAACACCTCTATCTGTTCTTACAGTGGATCTGAGTCCAATTCCCAGCAGCTATAAGCATCTGTTAATTCAGTCCCAGAGGACCTGATGCCCTTTTACGGTTTCTCTGGGTACTGCACAGACATACATGCAGGCAAAATACCATACATATAAAGAATAAATAAATCTGAAAACAATGATAAAAATATCAATGCCAGTATAGAGAAACCTCTTGCACTACAGTGAGAGAATAACGAGGGTATAGAAAAACAATAGTAAAGCCATACTTCACTCATTGGAGGTTCCATTTGCAGGGAGGTGGTATTATTTTTAGAAGCTTAGTGGATATAAAATTGCAGTGAGGAAAGGATCACAGAGTGGCTCAGGAGTGCCTGTGAGTCCGAGTAGTTCATTTTTCTGCCCAAGTTATCAACAGGCCACTTTGGGTGAACCCTTAAAGGAGAGGAAATCGGTATTAAATGAAAATCCTAGTTCCAAGAGGAGCTCCCTCCCTGTAACTTGTTATTCAGGGAGTTCCCCCAAGAGTTTCAAAACAATACAAACCATTGCTACTGCTTGCAGCTGCCAACCAGAACTAGATGATAACTTCCTGTCACTGAAGATACCACATACGCTGGTTATAGAACTTCAAGGAATCAAGCTAGAATTAAACTTGAACATTCCTCCCTGCTGGCTGGCTTTTCATAGCTCCAGAAGAAGCTATTTTGGAAGTTAGAAGCGAAAAGTCATCGACAGTCTTGCTAAGCTTAGGACTGTGCATACAACAACAGTAAAGTGCCAAGCACAGTGTGCCCCTGGGTGCAAGAGTAGCATGATAGTGGCCATACTAATGATTCAATTTGAGGATTCAGAGGAGGAGTCATGCTTTGGGAGATTATGGCCTCTAGTGAGCTAGGAGACACTAGGTAATACTGCTAAATAGATGGGTTGTGTATATTAAATTGCCGTGTTGTACATATTTGTTCCTAAATCAGTGCTGCTCTCAGATTTTCCCAAGGAAGCTATTTTACAGCAGGGAGTAGTTAATGCATATATGTAATTGTAACGTGTTAAAATGCTGAAAAGAACCAACTGTTGAATGTTCAGCCCTAAGGAAACATATTTATTAAGGATCAATCCAATCATTCCTGGATTACCTTTTCATGATTCAGGGAACATAACAGAAGAAGAGGTAGAGAGAATGCTAGAACAAGCTGTTGTTTTCATGAACACGCAGTAGCCATAATGACCTGACTAAGACTGTTGTGTAAGAGTAGGCTTTGGTGATGCAGCTGTTTTTGATCCATTTCTGATCTTATAAGTAACCTCTTATTAATAGTCCTGTTAATAACATTAATAAAATCTTTAAGATCTCATGTTTCAAGTTAGACTTTGCTGCAATCATTACTTCTGTTTTTTATAAGTTTCTGGGTAAGTAGACATTTTTTTTCAGTCTCCCCTGTGGGTAAAAAATGTAGTACAACAGAAACCTACAAAACTTTAGGTCTATCAATACCTTCTATGGACAAAGGAGGAACTCAGAAAGTCCTCCACCCTCCCTAAGTATTTGTAATCAGTTAGTGGTTGCTGGATGAGGAGGGTATTCACAAAATCCAACTCCTGCCTGAGGAGCTACTGGCAGATAATAATTTTGGGGCTATGAAAGACATTCTCTTTAGTCATGTAACACCTGGTAAGATTTTTATGCCTCTGAGATTAAACTGTTACCCATGCTATGTAAACAATTCTTATTAAACTCAAAGGGTCACCATAAAAGAAAACATACCACACAAAAGTATAAGAAGGACTAGAAATGGTATCTGTAAGACAGGGAAAAAGACACAGAAAAATACTGAGGCATGAATATGATCAAAATGCATTATATACATATATGAAAATATATTAAATATGTTTGTTATTAACTGTTAATCTATTAAAATATGTATATGTACATGTATTATGTAAACTGATATATGTTAATAAAATAATAAGTAAGTAGAGTAAATCTATGCTTTACCAGAAGGAAATAGCTTGCTTTATAGAGCCTCAATAAAGGCAGGGCACCTCTCATCCTCCTCTCATTAATATGGAATTTTAATCTTTAGGAGAGATGAATGTGATGCTTTCCCTCTTCCAGCAAGGAACATCAAATGCTAAGTATGTTTAATAATGAAGCTATCTTCTTTGCTAGTGTGCTAACAGGAACATACTGGTCGAGAGTTGGTTATAAAAGTAGAATTTGTTCTCAAGGACTTTCAGAACTGCTAGCTTAAAACTCGCTGCCTATCCCTGCAGCTAAAATTCATCAGAGTTTAGTGAATCTGAAAAGAGTGGTAAGGGTAAGGTCAAAGGAGTCACTGACAAAACTTCACTTGAAATTCTCCATTTAAGGGATAACTGTATACTGTTAAGAGCATATTTGCAAAATAGTTTTTAATACATTTTTGTTGAGTTTATTCAATTTTACTGTCAAATATTTGAAAATTTGTGTCAATCAGTGGCAGATTATACACTCTAATGTGCTTTGAGTATAAGATATTACTAATTAGCTTAAGCCAGGGATCCCAGATTACAAGACAATAACATCTAGTTTATTGGCATCCAGGGGACTTTTATGGCTACAAGCAGATGGAAGTGTTTTTAGTGCACATTGAATGAAATTAGCAGATAAAATGTTTATGTATTCCCTTTTGTCCTCACTTGCTTTTAATGATTATCACTTGCTTTCTTAAATATTTTCTCCAACAAAACACATAGATTCCTTGTTAATATTTGCCTTCCAACCTTTAAAATTAGTTCTAGGAACAAAAAATACAATTTACTATAAACATAAAATTGTAATATGTGCCTTAATTGGTTTTTAAATCTTAATATCTAATATTTCTAAGGAAAAAACTTTAAACTAAATAATTAATTGCTACATAATGGTATGTTTATATATAATGATAAAATTTAGTTAAGTTTCTTATAATGTTGAATAAAGAGAACATAAATGCTCTATTTTTATTCCTTTTACTGAAAATCCAGAAGCAGCTTATTTTTCTAGTTAGTAAAATGTTTGCACATATTCATTCAACTTCAATCATACATTTATTGTCATTTATTTCACTACAAAATTCATATGTTTGTTCAACAAATGCTTATTTAATACCAATTAATAATTAATAATATCAAGAAATAATATATCAATTACTGAAGAATCACAGATATCAAGTATGGCATATAACCTGTGAGCACTTCTTATAGGTTTCAAATAATTATACTACAGTGTAAGTATTAATTTGAGATGATATTTAAGTCCTATTGTGTATATGTTTATCATTTTGTTTATCAGTTCATCTGCTGTTCATCTAGCCTGGTTCCATTGTTTATCTATTGAATTTTCTCATAATAAATAAGAATATACAATCTTCGTGATAAGATATAGAGTTCTTTGGGCTACTCAGAAGTTGTGTAGGTAGGTTCTATCTTAAGGCTTTTGGTAGGAACGTATATAGTCATTTATTTTTTCAGTTGTTGTAGTAACTTATACTCCCATCAGAAGAGAATAAAGAAGAGGATGTCCTTGCATCCTTACTGAAATTGATTATAATTTCCCTTCTTGATGTTTACCATTTTGCATGGAATGATATTGTAACATTTGCAAAAAATGGACACAACCCAGATTTTTGTGTTAAGTGAAATGAATTAGACTTAGACTAATTTCCTTTATTTTATCTCAACTATAATTATTAAATTTAATTATATATGTTTGTAAGTACATGTATAGTCCTAAAACTATAGCAGGGATGGACCATAAGATGGGTTCCTACTGTGGAGGAGTGAGCAAAGTCAATACAAATGGAGAAAGGAAGATCAAGAAATAATATCAAGGCTGTCTGATAAAGCATTAGGTAGTCATATTATTTTACATATTACTAAAATTTTAATGCACACACACAATTGGGATGACAATTTCCCCCAAGAACCATGTTTCCAAAACTCCAATAATCCAGGCATAAGAAAACTCCTTTTAAATGATTGTACAATGTAGTTTAAATTACTCCCAAACCAATAAACACTACTGATGTAGCCCTTGTTTCTCTCTAGCATATTAAGCATAGGTCCCTGTTGCTGAAGACACCACACATTCAGAACATATGATTTGAGCTGCATGTGACTTGAAATCATCTCTCCTGCAATCTTACCTCTGTGGTACCTGAAAACATTATGTAAGATGTTAAGGGAAGAAATCAATTAAATAGCCCTACTCAGCTACATGAACCATGGCAATAACCAGTATGGAATGGTATTTATAAAGATACATTACACAACAATTTCAAATGTCAGTGGTAACCAAGAGACATCTAATTGGACTAAGACTCAACAAGACTTCTGCTCAAGGAGAGAGAAATTATGCCTAGTACTGGAAAAGTAGCAAGCTTCTCAAAACTAATGAGGTCATGGACCTTGGAAAAGAACCTATTACTGCCATTATGCTAGACCAGCATAATTTCTTACTACATTCTAAACTTAGACTTGTAACCACTGATAATTGTAGTTATCGCTCCCTATCAAAGAAGCTTCTCCTTACAGCAAATGTAGACTATCACAGAAAACCACAACTCAACACAACGCAATGAATCCATCTCAGAGCTCTCTCATCTATGCCATATGGAATATCAAGAAAGACTTTAAGAACAAGACTACTAGACAATCTGCTGTAAAACAATCTCTTTTTACAAATGGCTACATAAGCCCAACCAAGGCATTGGCGATATAACATGGAAATGGAGATATTTTGTGGAGTCTACCCTGAACACCAAACTACAGACAGCTAATGACTGCTGGGAGAAGGAGAATTTTTCTTTCCAAGGTTAAACTTTCTTACTGATTGTCTCATAGAGAGTGATCATTCCATATATATACAAGCAGCAAAAACAGACTCAGCAGGCTGCATTTATAGAGTATACACACACGCATATGCACTTGTGCATAAACACTTGTGTGTGTGTGTGTGTGTGTGTGTGTGTGTGTGTGTGTATGTAAAACTATAAAATCAAAGTAAAAGAGGCTGTTGACTTGAGAGTGAGGGTGAATGAGAGCGAGGGTGAGGAATAGAAGAGGTGGAAAAAAGGGTACCTGGGAGGGTTGTTCAGGAAGCAACTGAGGTTGGGAAATGATGTAATTCTACTTAATTAAAACATGTTTAAAAAGTAAAACATAAAGTGACAAGAAAGAAGAAATAGAAAGGCAAATATCAAGTTGAGAAAAAACAGAAGAGGAGGCTGGGGATGGTGATCAAAGATACATACATATAGCCAATAAGAACAAAAAATTCTTCAAGATTCCATAATAAAGCAAATTACCTTCTAGTTTTTCTTGACAACTAATAAAAATAAAATTGAAGAAATGAAACTTTACAAAGATATAATGTCAAAACCCAGAAGGATCACAGAAATTAAAATTACTATGCCTGGAGGAGACAAGAAAGTTTGGACAGATAAAGCGACACTTGGCAGTTATTTAAAATGAATGCCCTTGTTATCTATGACCAGCCATCTAAACAGAGAATTTATACATCATAAACACATAAAGATTGAAGAGCGAGGCTTGTGAAGATGCATAACTGAGATATTGAGGAGACTATACTTTACCCAGTAGATTGGCAAAACTGCTGAATATATATACATAAAAAATCTTAATTATGGTACTAGTCTTTATCAATTCTACCACTTTTAATAATTACTATAATTTCTAATTACAACAATGAATATATGGTATTAATGAAATCTTAAAATATATTTATTATTGAGCATGAGAGTAATTCATCTATGACATATATCACCCTGCTAAATTACAGGATTCATTCAGCAAACCAGTTGGCTGTGAGAGTTCCATGTTCCTCACTCACCTCTCCATATATACACAAGTAGCTCTGCTCCCCTGACAGAACCTCCAAATAAGCTCTCAAAGAAGTTTATAAAATACACTTTGTCATTATTAACACTAATACATTGCTGCTTTCACATACTGAATTAATGTATAGACCCATGTAAATGCTACTATTTTTCCAGGGATGAAGATAAAATCAGCTTTTACAGTAGGCACTTAATAATCACCGCAGTACCGGATAAGTCTCAGTTTCTTCAGCCTTCAAGAAGAGATGTCTTAACAGGCTCTGATGTTAGCTAACAAGAAAGCAAGAAAGCAAGAGATAGAATAAAGTAACTTCTGTAATGTGAGTCATAAAATACCATCAGCAGTTTTTCTTCGGGAGATCAAAATAATTAAACTTGTCATTACACCATGAAAAAATAAATTGATCCAATGAATATGCTTATTTTGCTATTCTTGTCAATATTTATAGATAGGTTAAGATACAATTTTTATTTATTCCCAAACCATCCACTATAGAAGAGAGAGAAATGTCATGAGTCCATGTCTGACAGATGCGAATAGGATAAAAGACTAGGAGAAAGGATGGCCTGTTTATTTGAGAAGACTTAAATACACTTTATAAATACTTTAGGTGCTGCAAAATTACCTCAAGGGACTCAAATGAGACACCTCAAGAGTGCCATTTGGACACTAGTTCATTGACCCAAAATAAAAAATGGGAGTACATGAAAGATATGACACCGACAACCCAACAATCAGAGGAAACTTTCTGAATGTAGTGAAAACATCCTCATAGTGAACATGAAAAAGAATTAAGCATTTGGTACTGTCTTTCCCTTTTTCATACTTATCTATAGTGTTGAAAATTTTAGGGTTGTTTTTCAATATAAAAAGGGAAACAATTTTTCCAAACTTCTAAATAGGTTGCACAAATGTAAACGGATCTGGTAGGAGATAGGGAGAATTATGGAGTAGATATAATAAAAATTCATTTTAGGTATTTACAAAATTCTCAAATAATCAATTAAATATATTTCAACATTTATAAAATAAACAGGGAAATGAAAATAAGAAAATGTTGAATGGTGAAAAAAAACTATTATAGGCAAACAGAACAACTATATGTGACTCAAGAAATGTTGTATATTCTTCTCATTTACCAATGAAGCACATGAAGTGGACATATTAAGATATTAACTGTAATTAAAATAATTTAAGAATTTAGTTGAAAAGTTAGTAAAACATATTGCATTTAGATATTTACTTCTAGTGGCTGGAGTTTGGCGCAGTGGTTAAGAGCATAGTCTTTTGATCCAGACACCCTGGTTTGGAATCCCAGCGCCCATATGTTGGCTAACATGTGTTCAATCCTGAAGGATCAAACACATCCTTTCTGACCTCCATCAGCACTATATGCATGTGTTTTACACACATATTCTCAGGCAAAACACATAAACAAATAAAATCAAATGAAATATGTATGTATATATTTATAAAATCTTATAGTTTTGAATACTTCAAGGAATAAATAAAAATTGAGATGCAAATTAGCAAAGAAAAGAAAGAAAACAAAATATATACATGAAAAGAAGAAAATGCAGTTAAAAAATATAATTTAAAGGTAAATTTAAATGAAGTTCTAAGTAAACATGAAGGCTGGAAATGTCTGTGTACTGGTAATGACTGAAAACGATTAGTGGTCTGATTTCTGGGTTTAGGTATTTCCTTTATAGTGATGCTGGGTAGTTCCTTTTCAATTTAACACAGCTAAAGTCATCTGAGAATTATAGGATACAAAGCTAACCAGAGAATTCTCAAGAGGAATTTCAAATGGCTGAGAAGCACTTAAAGAAATGTTCAATATTCTGTTCCACTCTGTTCATAGCAGCCTATTTGTAATAACCAGAAGCTAGAAAAAACCCAGATGTCCCTCTACTAAAGAATGGATACATAAAATGTGGTTCATTTACACAGTGGTATACTATTCAGCCATTAAAAACGAGGACATCATGAATTTTTCAGGCAAATGAATGGAACTAGAAAATGTCATCCTGAGTGTGGTAACTGATTCCCAAAGGGCATGCATTGTATGTACTCGTTGATTAGCGGATATTAGCCAAAAAATACAAAATATCTAGGATACAACCTACAGACTCTAAGAAGTCTAATAAGCAGAAAGGTCCAAGTGAAGATGCTTAATTCCTCTTAGAAGGTGAAAGGAAATAATCACAAAGGAGGCAGAGGGAGGGAGGGATCTGGGTGGAATAGGGGACAGAGAGGGGAAAAGGGGAACAGGATTCGACAGGGGTTGGGCAGGAGAGAAGCCCAGAGGGCCAAGAGAATGAATGAAGATAAGCATCATCAGTTGGTGGGAAGTGAGGGGACTCTCTAGAAAGTACCAGAGACCCAGGATGTGAGATACTCTAAGGACTCAGTGAGGGTGACCTTAGCCAAAATGCCCAACAGTGGGGAGAGGGAACTGGAAAGTCCACTTCCTGTAGATAGACAGGACCTCAAGTGTAGAGACAGGGTTACCAACCCACAGTCAAAATTTATGCCCCAGAATTGTGCCTGTCTGAAAAAACTGCAGGGACAAAAGTAGATAGGAGACTTAAAAAAAAGGTGGTCCAATGACTGGCCCAACTTTGGTTCCATCTAATGGGAGGGCATCAAGGCCTGACACTATTTCTGATGCTGTGATGTACTTATAGACAGGAACCTGGCATGGCTGTCCTCTGAAAGACCCTACCAGCAGCTGACTGACACAGAAGCATATATTTATACTCAACCATTGGCCTGAAGTCAGGAACTCCTATGGTTGAATTAGGAGAAGGATTGAAGAAGCTGAAGGAGAGAATGACTCCATAAGGAGACCAACGAGCAGTTTTAATGAACCCAGACCCAAGATTTCTCCCAGTGACTGAGCCACCAATAAGGAGCATAGGGGAGGTGTCAGTAGGCCCCTGGCACAAATATAGCACAGGTCTATCTGGTCAAGTCTCAGTGGGAGAAGATGTGCTTAATCCTGGAGAGACTTGAGGCCTGAGGGAAAGGGGAGATCTGGTGGGGTGGGGCAACACCCCCTAGGAGACCAGGGAAAGAAAGAATGGGTTGATGATCTGTGAAAAGGAGGACAGAGAGGGGGACAATGACTGGATTGTAAATAAATAAAATAAATAACTAATAAAAAATAAATAATAAGAAAAATAACTGAAATGAAATTTGAATGTCTAGGTGACTCAATCCCAGACTTGGATTTTAGGAATACAATATAAACAATCTGACCTATAATTGGAAAGTTGAAAATAAAATTCAAATACCAATTTTGGAATTTAATAATGACATAAGGAAAATCCTGTTAGTATATTTCTATCTAGTCAAAAAGCAAACTAGAAATGAGACATACTCCAAAAGCAAAAGCCCATTTAAGTATACAAATGGCAAAATGGTCTAGTGGGGCTGCGTCTGCTGCAGTTTAAGCAGAATTAGCCTGTGAAACCTGACCAACCAGACATATAGAGAAGACTAGTCTATTCCCATGTCTAGAATGTGCCTGATTAGATGGTTATCCTTATCATGTTCATTCTAAACCTAACAAGTAAGATGTCATTTCAGTTTTCACAATTGCCAAAGTGCTCTCCCCAGATACATTTTGCATCTATTAAATTAAGCAGCCCTCCATTAGCAAGCCTGACTCACAAGCCTAACTATCCAAAAGGGAAGAGAGCAGGAAATAAGAAGGTACTCAACATTACCTTCATTACCAAGACAGATGATCAGAAATCAATCTGGGATTTTTCTTCTTCTACAAACACCAAAATTATAAAGATTAACCACCACTTCACTGCTCAAAACAACTTTTAAGTTTAAACTAAACTCCCTCTTTTGACTCTTGTAGAAGAGTAGAAATGCTCTATAATTACAGCATGTCATTACAAATAATATTTTTATTTTATTTTAGGAATAGTAAAATATGAAATTCTGGATAGTAATCCTAAAGTAGCCTGAAATGCATGATATGGATAATTGTGAAACATAATTAATAGTTTGCAAATCTCTATGTATGTAAAGTCAATGTACCTATTATGGAAAAAAAATGTGCAAAGATCATTCGTGTAACCTTGCAACCAACAATGATTAAGCAACTTTATTTCAGTTAAGTTTCAAATCTTTTAAAACTCAAATCACACATCCATTCTTTGTTTATTCTTAGTAAATGGATAAGCAATTGCTTTAAAAATCTAGATGAAGAAATCACTAAACTAAAAGTGTTTGCTTCTTGGTTTTATGGTTTTTTATTTGACTTATTTATCCTCATTAATTCATATTAACTCACTTTTTATTATATTTAACATATACACATATTATGTCATACAATTATTATTTCATTCAACAGCGGAGACAAAGTGATTCCAGAAAGCCTAAACCCCATGCTTTCAAGATACTCTACCACATTTATCATGCAAACCAAACAGTCCTGCACACCCATTGTTTTAGATTGTTCTCCTTTCAGTCCATTGAAGAGCATCCTTTCATAAAACCAATGGTAGACAAATATTAAACAAAATCAAGGCATAGAATTTGGAGCTTGAATAACTAGCTGTATACACATTGTCCTCCACATACATGATATCTGAAAAGGTAACACACACTTCCTAAGTGTCTTAGCCTTACTGTTTTGAGTCCATTCAAATACACTATTGTTGTATGATAGAAGATGGAATGCAACGAAATCCAGAGCTTTTAATTGCCTAAGTAGGTTTTGATTATTCTTTCCTTTCAAGAGAGTGTGAGCTCTTCATTTCCTTACACTTCAGGCGAAGTGCAATGATTTAAAAGCTTTTGCTTCTCATTAAGTGACAGATATTAGAAAAGAGAGTGTGCATTTAATAGTATCATTATGTTCTCCCTGTTGTATATCCAAGATGTAATCATGGAAAATTTGAAACTAATAACACACTCAGAGTCTTAAAATAACTTCTAATGGCAGATAATACTTTCCATTCCTGAATGAGTATAAATGAGGAAAAGAGACTGGCATGATGTGCTTTATAATCTCATGCTGTTTCCCTAATCTGTCGTAACTCCAATAGCCTTAAGTAAAAGTAAGTCATGATGCTTTTTATGTTGGCATAAAATGCGTCTCACCCAAATGAGGCATCCCTCCCTCAGCTTTAAGTATCAGATGGGGGTGCTATAACTCCTAAATGACAAAAACTGTGAGTGTTTGCAACTGCTAAGAACCAAAATCAATAGACGCATATTAAGTTGCAACAAATGGCGAGGGTAAATTACAATTGTCACCATATGGTATTGAATTTGTTTCATTGTTAAGAGCTGGTAGTTAATTGGATCAATAACAAAAGCTAAAGAATTACAGTTGAATTTGACAGATAATTAGTTTTTATTCCATTTTAATGCACATTGTAAAATAAAACTTATCAAACACCAATTCCCTATAAAATTTAGTTTAAAAAAAGTAAAGAAATTAAAAGGAAATGTTTTCTAAATAGGTTATTTATAGGATTTCTTAGGACTTTATATCAGGATTAAAAAATTATTATGTAATCATTTAGCCAGGTGATAATGTTGAGATTACACATGAAAGTTTAACCAAATGTACAAGGAAAAACAGCAATGTTTAATTTTAGAATCCCCTGCAATGAAACCTATAAATTATTTACTAGTAAATCGTGGTGTTTTTATAGTATGGGAAATTATTGTTTTGCAAAAGGTGAACTTTAGAAAACATATAGCCATTGAACTCATCTAATATTTAATTTGTTTACCTTCAATGTTACTTAATATCACTGATTTGAATCTAAATGGTCACATAAGCCAAATACTCAAAGCAGAAAGAGGAAAAAGAACTGCCATTGATGTGTCCTATCTCTGTAGTCTGAGGTACCCTCTAACATCCATCATTCAATGTAAGAGCTATTAGAAAGCACAGGCTAACAAATGATTATCAGCATGCCTTACTCATGCATGTGCTAGCATTGTGCTAAGCACTGAGTGTTATCTCATTTGCAATGTACATTTTTTTGACATACACTTAATACTCTCACTTTACAAATAAAGGAAGTACTGAGGGAGAGAAAAACAGTAATGTTGTAAGGCAGCAGAGTGGAAAAATAATGACACAAGGCCCAAATCCCCTTCCTGAAGGCATGTTGTTAGCCACTGGAAAAAACTTACCATCACTCACTGGATTCTACTCAGAAAATTTAAGAGCAATCATGTAAAGTATCAGTCTTAATTAGTACTCTCACTTAATTTCCACATTCCTGCACGTGAATTTTGTTTTTCTAATCTAACTAATCCCTTTCAAAGTTGAGAATAGTGGCTCACACTGGCATCTAGGCACTAAGCAGGAGACAACAGAGCAGCCTAGACTACAGAGAGAGTCTATGCTAGCCTGGATTCAAGTAGGAGATCCTATCACAATGAAAAGAAAATCCAAATACAGGAAATACATGTTACTTGTAATTTTCTGGTCTCTTTCTACTATCCCTTGTGGTTAGTATATAGCCCATATTTGGTGCCTTATCATTAATTTATCTTTATACTTGCCAATGATGTATTGATAGCTATGAAAAAATCTTTGGCATTTGCCTAAATTAATATATAGTTTAAAAATAGTACAACTTTTTGGTTTTGGCCTTGTTGACAGTCCTAACATACTTTCTGATTTCCCTTCCTTGAGAGTATGAACAGAAAAAAAAGTCCGTAAATATTTGCTTATTCACAAGAATAAGTCACAATAAGGTTAAATGCAAAATGTGTCAGTTCAATAACTGAACTGATATATAAACTGTATATGATATATCCAGTAAATGCTACAGTACTCACTACTATAGAAAAATGAGCTATTAAGGCATGAAAATTCATGAGGGAATTTAAACGCAATTTCCTAGATGGTAGAAACGCATCTGAAAAGGATGCATACAGAATGGTTCTATGCATGCTATTTTTTTTCTGTTAAAGGAAAGCTATGGAGTTATGGAAATATCATTGGTTGTCAGTACTTAGGGGAGTGGATGGAGCAAATACATACAGAATAGAGAAAGAATATTTTGTATTGAATGGCAGATACATTTTATTCACTAGAGGACTCCTGTATAGGCACAAGCCCAGGAATGAACTCTAAGCAAAATATGGACTCTGGGAAATGATGCTTAAGAATGGGTTCATCAACTATAACGATTCTGTTCTACACTGTAATAGCAACAGGACTCTACATGGGTGGGAACTCTACGTCTTCCTTTCAAAGTTTCTGTGGATATAAAATTAATCTAAATTCGAACAAAATTTAAACGTTATTTTTGTTTATGTATTTATCTCTGTATGTAGGTGCCTGTGTGCATGAATGTGCAGATATATGCATCTATGTGCATAGAGAAAATCAGAAGAGGACATTGGCGTCCTTCTTACTCCCTCTTCTATTCATTTTGTGCAAGGTTTCTCCTGAAACCCGGACTTGTGAAGCATCTGGGCAGGCAGCCAGTAAACTGCAGTAATCCTTCTGTCTCTCTGCCTCTCTGTGAGCTGGGCTCCAGGCTGGCATTGGCAAGGATGCAGGGATTTTAGGTGGGTCCTGGGACTCTCAACTGCTGAGTCGTCTCTTCAGCCCTCAGTCTTTTGCTTCTCAGTTTGGTTTACGAATACTCTGCTCCTTTGCGTAGTTTTTGTCTCCTCCCTTTTCTCAAAACAGCCTTTTTATCTATCCACTGTTCCTTTTACTGTTCATTCCTCCTTACAAAGACTTCTCATTTTACCCTTGTCATTGTTTTACTTTGCCCCCAAACTACAATAGGATTATCATATTTTAAATAGATCACCTTAAAATATGTAGTTGCTGTCCAAGTGATTGACAAATATAAATTCACAAAACCTAAAAATTTATAAATGCCTACATCATTTTTGATTTGTTTAAATATTTGCCATCCACACTAAGTAGTAGAGATAAAAACATCATGGTGGTTTCAATAAGGGTATTTAATTCATAATAGATGCCATTAGGAAGGAGAACTATATATTACTTGCTCTAGCTTTCTTGTCAACTAATACTTCAAAGGCATTTTTTAAAATGTAAAATACAAAACTTTAGGGAGCTGCTTCTGTTTCTCCAGTACATTCTGTAAAAGTTATCAGATTTCTCAATGGCTTGGAGATAGAGGCTCTGGCCCTTCATTACTTCACATGGAAACGAAAAAGAGCCCTAGTCAAGCAGTGGCCTAAAAGTAAGGGACAGCAGTTAATGAAGCCTTTGTTTTTACTCCTATTTTGCATGTCTAGTTAGTTTCTCCATAGTTTCGAGGAGATTGGGGGTGTGGGGTAAAATGTCAGTATACAGTTATATACAAATGGATTTCTACATGTGCCACTTAGACCAAAGTTTTTTCAGTGCCATATCTCTGAAGGGGGAAACAGTCTCACCAACTCATAACTTACAATGACTTCTTCAGCCTTCTTGTATTGTGTCACTGTGTGACTCATCTCTGAAACATTGCTTTCTACCAAAAGCAATGAAAAATGCTCATACCAAATGGGATTACGTGGTTGTGTATCTCAGGGACATACCTCCATTTTGAACCCTTGTTACAGGAGAAAAAGCAGATATATAACTGCTATGAAGACCAAAGAGATTTGGCACAAGCTTTCAGGGTCTATAATCTTTCCTGAGAGGACTGTGGAAAGACACAGGAGTTTGAAAGAAGCTCTCCAAAGTCACTTACTGCAATATCCCATTTCTTTAACCTCTTCCTAAGATTTAAAAGTAGTACAGAAACATTATATAAAGTAACTGATCCTCATTGCGGAAGTCGAACCTGTGAGAGAAAAATTCTGCGTAGCATTTAGCTGTTATAATCTGCATAGAATTAGGCAGAAAGTACCATATATTTCAGGTAAAAGTGTCCGTAGTCCCTGCCATCAGATGAGCCTTGCGAATAGAAACATCGCTGGTGCTGTTTGTGATGTGATGTCTATGATGAGCAGTCTTTTAACCAGAGGGCTAAAGTGCTGTTAGGCTGGCTTTCCCAGATACTTAACTGAACCAAAATGATGTGCAGAGGGTGGCTTATCATTATAGGACATGAAATGGAGAGGAGCAAGTGAGGCAGAGTTCATGACAGCAGGAGATAAAAGGCATGAAGAACTACTGAGCCAGAAAGGGGAATTGAAATAGACCTGATGTAGCACTAATCATTAGCTACTGGAGTAATGAAGTAGGGAGGAGATGGGGTTTTAGTTATAGCCCAACAAATGGAAATGGGAAATTTCCAGATGTTCCATATGGTCTGTAATTCAAAGGCTTTGTGCCTTCGGGTCAGATTTTTCAAACAGATAACAGATGTAGGAAAGACTCAGGATTTTATGCACACACCATGATGGTTAGCTTTCAAAATCTCAAGGCTGGCATGTAAACTCCTCATGTAAGTAGAGCGGGCTTAAAATAAAGCCCATTAGACCTCAGGCAGAATTCCAATGAGAGAGAAAAAAAAAAAAGAGTGCCAGGTTAATAATAGCTTTCTTTTTACATCCCAATTCAAATGCTACAGAAAGCATTAGAGATTTTAACACGACAGCACCAATTCAAGAGCAATGGGGTTCAAAAGAACATTTCTTTCCAAATGCCATTTTTGCTACTGAAAATAAATCAAAGACCTTGATATTTGGAGAATAATTGTACATAGAGTTAAGCACAATATTCAACACATCAATTTTATCGTGACTAGGTAAGAAATTTTCTCTAGTTAAAATTAAATTTTCATCGTTCTTTTAAACTTCAGAACTAAAGGAAATTTTAAATTACTAAATCTCCACACTAAGGTCCTATATGATTCACCAACATGAAGTGGATGTGACCCTTGCCCCATTTAGCATAACAATTAAGGGAAAAGTAATAAATACACACAAGTAAATACATCTCATCTGTTTCTTCAATGTTGTTGAGGTAGTTTGCAGTAATTCACACTGGCTTACTGAATGAATGTCAGCTTTAGAGATCTAGGTACCTAGATTTGGAGGCGAGAATAGTCTTATAAAGGACTATTTGGTTTCAGACTGGAATGTTATTACCCAAAACAATTTACCATGTAATTTCTCATATGATCTCTGTTTAGATTTCTGCTGGTACAGGAGCTGATGAAAAAAATAAAGGAATTGTGAACTGGGAATGGTGAGAGGGCTCCGTAGATCAAGGTATATGCCACTAAGTCTGAGAACTAAGTGGAATCCCTGAGACCCACTTGGTGGAAGAAGTATCCACTTATGCAAGATACCTTCTGAATTATGCACATCTACATAGTGACATCATAACACCCTAACCAAATAAACAAATGAATAAATATGTAAATTTTAATTTTTAAAAAATGGTAATGAATCTGAGCTCTCATTTGATAGTTTGGAAAAAGGATATGTATTTCAGTGGTGTTGTGCTTACAAACAACGTAAAAGAAAATAAAAACACAAAGACAAGGATCTCAACCCAATAATGGGCTTAAGTGACTATCTCCTTCCCCTCAAAGGACAAATTGTAGTTAGTATCTAGCAATCGGACCTCACATGTTCAGTTTGGTTAAAACATACAAGGTTAAAATATTTGAGTTTACTTTTTGTGAATCAGTCCTTTTTCTTTCTTTGTTTTGAGATTTCTACACATACATGCATACTTTTATTTTTGTTAAATCTCCCTGAAAAATATTAATGCACCAAGGTAAGGAGAACTCAACCTCTGTTCAAACTAGGCCTTTGCTACACATTTTAGGTGATTATTTCACTTCACTGTACTGGAAACCTTCAGTATAGGCCACCTCCACCATCTGTTAAAGCACACGGCAATAGAGCAGCATGCAGTGCCCCCAGCTCATCCTCAAATGTTCAGCTCTTCCTCTAAAGTGTAATTGTGACTGAGACAAAGCGCCCCGACGGACCTCTTCTCCTGTATGGTATTTTCCTCTTTTTACTTGTGAATGCTAAGAGGGGAAATGGTTGAAACGTCTGCTTTAAGAGCTCCTTTTTATCTCAAACTAATTTTAGTCTTGCTTCGTCTACTTGTAGAAAACCCCATTAGGCATAAAATAAAGTGTGTGTAGTTCTTATTGATGCTTTCTTTGCCCATGGCTCTGTGGTTGAAGCCTTTCTGTGTTAAATTTAATCTTCATGCCAAGTGACAGTCAGGGAGAATATGTATATTAATGTCTGGTCAAGGTCAAGGTAGCAGAAATTTTCCCATCTGAACACTTTACTTGCCATGCCCTAGATGAAGGATGAATTCTGTTTCTCTCAGATTTTCTTCTATCTTTATGATTTTAGAACTATAGGCCCTGCATATATCCAAGCAACTGAGAGTAGAAACTCAAATGTTCTTAAGCTTCGATATAGTATGTGATTGGAACATTACCATTATTCCTTACAACTAAGTCTGTCATAAGGGAAACATGTCAAATTTGCCCTACCAGTTTTGATACATTTGTTCTAATTTTCTCTTTTCTCTAGCTGATGATTTGCTGTCTCATACTGCCTCATCAGTGAAACTAGAGGAAAGTGTTCACTGGACCAGAGGACAATGAATGATTCAGGTAGAACTGCAACACAGGAGTCTCAGTGTTTAGTTTATAGCATCAGCTATTGACGCACAATCCATGTGTAAGAATGTCTTTATTTTATGTAATTAAAATGTATTATTTCATTTCTTCCCTCCTTCTTCTGTCTCCTAATCCTTCCAGGTCTATGCCATCTCCGAGTTTCCTTCCCAGTTCACAGACTCCACCCCATTAACCATTATTACATGTAAACCATATGAACACAACATGCTGTATATGTTTACAGATCTGACCACTTGATATTGGATAAATAATCAGGGGCTCATCCCTGGGGAAGACAAATTCTCACTCTCTCAGTAGCTGTTTGTTTATAGCTCTTCACCTAGGTATGGTGCCCTGTGAAATATCATCATATATACTGGTCTGTCAACAGGTATTGTACTTGATCAGTTCTTTTCTAGAAAACAATTATATAAGACTGCATTTGTATAGCTTCCCTGTCATAGGTAGCAAAATCTCATAATCTTACAGCAGGTTTCCTAATACTTTGTCTTTATTATCTTTCATCTTTTTGTTTGCCAATATTCCCTGAGTCATAGCTATCCAGGTTGTGTTGTTCATGCGTCAGTTGGGATTGGACACACCAAGGTCAGTTATTCTCTACAGTTAAGTCTTTCTATAATGGCCTCTTTTGCTGCAAAAAGAAGTCATTTTGATGAAGGGTGACATTTACACTTGACTGTTGGTATAAGGATAAATGTTCAGAATGCAGTTAGAAATTATACTGGTTTATGAAAGTGGGAATTATAGATATTCCTCTATGATCTGTGATCTCACTAGCCATTTGTGGTTGTCTAAGTTTACAGTACCAGGTTGGAATTCCCTTCTGTTAACTGGTCCTTAAGACCAATGAGATAGTCGTGGTTATCATCAAGACAAAAATGATACTGTTGTATCTGATGTACCTAGCCACAGTGTTCACTGTAGTGATTAATCTGTGACAAACCGGGATAGGAATAAAGATTCCTTTCCCCCATTACCAATTGAATATAACCTTGTTGTACAATGATGGCTAATACTCTAGAGGGAAGTTTGCAGGTCAGAAGTAGATCAAATCCTCTGAGTCTTATATAAAAGGGGTATGGTTTCTTCAGCAACAGGGACCTGATCTTTACTGTCTGTGAATTGGACTTAGATTCATTAGAGAAGGGAGTGATTTGAGTGCACTTCCTGCACTTCTGTCATGAACGCTAAAGAGATCATTGACTTGCTCAGGAACTTAGCACTGAGAATTTTGCAAAATAAATGTCATCGCATTTGTAATCTTCAATTTTAAAGGATCCTAAGGCACAAAAGAAACAAAAGAATGGGAAGACAGTCATGGAATAGAAAAACTCTGCCAGTTAATTATTGACAGAGTTACTTATCCAGAATACATAAATCTCCCAAAGTACAAATACCAAAATAATAGCAAACATAATAATAAATGGAGACATGAACTGAACACCATTCAAATGACAATATAAAAACATGAACAATAACTCTGCTGCTTATGCTATTAACAACACAATAGGCAAACAAAGCTGGGCTAGGTGTTGTATGAAGAACAACTCCCCTTTCCCCCAACCCCTGCTGCCCTCACCTCCACCAAAGGAGAAGAATTACAGTGGCAAAAAGAAATGTTAATGCTATCCTCACCATTAACCTCTAAAATGGTAGGAAAATTGGGAAAGGAGAAGGATGTGATGGAATTATCCACTTACCATTTCTTAAGCAAGAACAAATTAAATTGATTATAAGGAGTTAGTCTTAGGAGACAAAAGCATAGGATAAATTGAAAGAAATAACAAAAACGAGTAAGAAAAGAGTGAGGTAGAACTAATAAACTCAACCTTCTCCTGGTTTCCTTCCAAGTTCACAGAACCAACACAAGTTTTGAGTGGAATGGGAAATCCAATATTCACGGCCATGTCTTCCTTGGGAGTAGCATGTCACAGGAGTAATCACCAGGCCGGTGTGTATCTATGTATAAATACTTTATTTGTACAACTCATATGCTACATTAGTACATCAGCTGCTGCTCTGTAAGAAAGGACTCACAAATTTCATCAAGTTATCAAGTACCCAACCATTTACAAGATCAATTCTCTTTTATGAATACTTTCATTAAGAGTTAGTACCAGAGATTACTATGTTTATTTTCATTATTAGGCATTTGTAAAATGGCATTAGTTCACCGTTTTAATCTAACACAATTTTTTCAAATTATATATATATATGTATATATATAAATATACACACATATGTATGCTATTATGAATGAGATTACTGACATAATAAATAAAAACCCTTCCAGCATATGATCACACAGTGTGAGGGAACTGAGTCCTTATGATATTTATAATATACAATTATGTTGAATTTTAACCCTTCAGAATTTTGCAAAGTTAGTTCATCGTTTTATAAGATACTCAGTTTATATCACTTTGTTATAGCATTTCACCATAAAGTTTATAAAATTTGATCTCAAGAGTAGGTCAAAACTTTGAATCAGTAACTTTTTGTTTGGAACAGAGGTGTTTTCCAATGTGTCGTTATTAAAAGAACACTAAAATGCTAATTCATGACATGCAACTGTACTATTATTCTAAAAATTAATTTATGTATATTAATAAATAATATTAAATATTAGTTTTAAGATGTTACTATTGTATGATATTATACACAATTGTGTGTCACTATACACATCCAACAGAAACTGACTCAGATTTCTACTAACCTTGTGACTTTCTAAACTTTACTTTAGAAGAAGCTTCAAATTTCTATAGAGTCTTACCTTTCTTTTACTAAATATGTTATCAACCTTTTCTTTAGCCTTTTTGATCAGGTAATTTTTCAAACAGTTATCTTTTTATTATTTCTCTAAATATGTGGTTTTTTGCTAAAATACTCTCAATTTTTATTTATAATATTTACCAGCACATTTTGATATAAATATACTTTTCTGTACTTATACTCCTTTCAAATCTTTTTTGCTCATAAAAAACACACAAACAATTCAATCTATCAGTCATTGCTGTCCCTTTCCTCAATAGTTTACCCTTAGTTTATCCCAAAGGCCAAATAAAAGTTTTATATTTAAAAATATATTATTAATATTTTATTGAAAAAAGCTTAGCCAGAAACTGGAAGCAACCCAGTATCCCTCAACCAAAGAATGGATACAGAAAATGTGTTTCATTTACACAGTGGAAACATGGAAACACTCTACGAATTCCTATTTTCTTTTTTTTTCTTTTTCTTTTTCCCAATCCTATATCCAATAGAGAGTTAATATCCAAAATATACCAAGAACTCAAGAAGTTAATCTGCAGAGAATCAAATAATCCTATTTAAAATGGGGTACAGAGGGGTTGGGGATTTAGCTCAGTGGTAGAGCGCTTGCTTAGCAAGCTCAAGGCCCTGGGTTCAGTCCTCAGCTCTGGAAAAAAAATGGGGTACAGAGCTAAACAAAGAATTCTCAGCTGAGGAATATCGAATGGCTGAGAAGTCCTAAAGAAATGTTCAACATCCTTAGTCATCAGGGAAATGCAAATCAAAACCACCCTGAAATTCCACCTCACACCAGTCAGAATGGCTAAGATTAAAAAAAAAAACAAAAAAAAAAAAACAAAAAAAAACCTCAAGTGACAATAGATGCTGGTGAGGATGTGGAGAAAGAATAACACTCCTTCATTGTTGGTGGAGATTGCAAACTGTTACAACCACTCTGGAAATCAGTCTGGAGGTTCCTCAGAAAATTGGACATTCCACCACCTGAGGACCCAGCTATACCACTCCTGGGCATATATCCAAAAGATGCTCCAACATACATCAAGGACACATGCTCCACTATGTTCATAGCAGCCTTATTTATAATAGCCAAAAACTGGAAAGAACCCAGATGTCCTTCAACAGAGGAATGGATACCAAAAATATGGTACATTTACACAATGGAGCTCCTTTGTTTTTGAAGTAACCTCATTGTACTATTAATAAGAGTATGGTTCTCTCTTTTCACATAGTACAAAAAACAAACAAACAAACAAAAAAACCTCTTCATTTGGTTTGGTCTTTAAATTTCTTTTTTACCATTATCAGTGATAAGTACATTCCATTTCTAGTCACATTGTCAGAATGTGGTTTGTCCTCCAGATAATCATCTCTCCTCCAAGCCCCTCGATGCTAAGTTCCTGACCTCATCCGAACAGCGCCATCTGCTGATCTGAATTTCACAAGACTCAGTTTGCACTGAAGATGAATGTAAACTACAAGGGAGAAGTTAGTATTTTTCTCATGTATGTCTGTTTATGTTTGTACTATTAGCCCTAACCATTTTCTTGTTTGAGAAAATGTCACCTGCTTTCATATTAGTTATGACATGAATATTGAATCCTAAGAATTAAAATTCAAGTGAACATACTTAATTTAATCAAGTGTAATTACAGAAGCCTCAGGTTTTTTTCACCAGTTACGTGAAATTTCTGTCATTATGTTCTCAGATTCAAGTCTGTAATTAAAATAAGGTGTGTTATTAAAGGTAGGAATTGATTACTTTGCACAGGAAATAACATTCATGAGCCCAAATCTGAAAGATTCCTTGACTATAGTATATAGAAAAGGCATTTTTATAAAATTTTAAAGACAAAAATCTGGGAAAGGTAGTGTAAATCAGAAGTTGAGTTTTCAATGATTCAAGGTCTCCACAGCCTTCCAGCTGTTCACGGTAAGTCATGTGGGAACAGTGGTCATGTGTATTTAATAAATGGAGTGCAGCATCAGACTGACCTTATTCCACATCGCTTATCAATGCATGGGCCATGAATGTCCCAGGTAAACTAAAGGTTCGGCAGAAAAGGCAGGTTTCTAGAATCAAAACCATTAGAACAAACTTAAAATGAAGAATTTGAGTTCATCTCTACTGCTTTTCACTGTGATTAGAAGACATTCTACTGTTCTAGACACAGATTATCAATATGGCCTTAAAATTGGAATGTAAAGTTATCATGAACCTAGAGAAAAATAACCCACTGATTTAGGAGTTGTATGTGGCATATCTTAATATTTCAATACTATTCATAAACTAAAATTGATTAATTTAGTATCTAATACCCAGGGTATAAAATCATACCCACATAAGATCACCTTTAAAAAAAGTGGTTTCCTCAGTATTTGGAACAAATATTTCCACTATAAACTCTTCCCTAAGTCATTTTTTCCTGTTTGATAACAGTGACTATATTTATATTTTGAAATGATAGTTTCAAACTGAAATAAAACAATCTGAATATATATGAGATCCACATGAGGTGATACATATTTTTTAAATAATAAACAAAATGATATAATACATTAGCTATTCAACTTACAATCTAGGTTCATGTGCTATATATTGTGTGAATATTGTCATTAGGAAATCACAAAATAAGACTACCTGCATTTCCTAAAAGCTACTGAAGCCTCTGAATATTTGATGATTACCTGGATTTCATCCGTAATTCTCTGAGAATTAATGCTGGCTGTACGTGTACAGTCAGTTGTAATGAAATATGCACAACATTCTGGAGGATGCCAGGTAATGGGTACCATGGAGACCACCCTTACAATTTCAGTGGAAGGAGGAAGTCATGTCTGTTCCTATTCCTGCCATCACCAATGCCGCTTAACTAACTTTCTTCCTTTCATTTTTATACATTATCACCAATTCTTAAAATCCAGCAAGAACATACTCTTCCCTACTTATGTACCCATAAGTAAGAAAGCTTTTGGTCATAATTTGCTGGGATAATTTCTGGAGGTTATGGTATTTGTTCTTTGAGAATGTCACAGAAAGTGATTTGATTATATTCAGCTACCTCTCTCAACACCTCTCGTATCCCTTCTTTAACTATCTACCAAACTTTTTGTCTTCTCTTTTGTTTGTAATATGTAGCAAGCACAATTTGTGTTGTCCATATATTCTTGGCTATGTAGCCTTCCACTGGATGCTGATCTACTAGTGAATAAACTCTTAAAGAAAAGTGACATCCTGTTTCCAGTTAACTATCAATTGTGAATTGTTCCTCAAGTAGGGAAGGAACTTCTGGTCCACTTCCCCACATCATGCTTAGATTTGGCCTTACAACCACACTCAATGTATTAGCTGCCTTCAAAATTGAATTTCAGGAGTTGATTATAACCATTAGATATTAATTTCTCAGTAAATAGATTATTTAATTTGCAAATATTTCTCTCATTTTTCAATTTGACTTGACCATTAGTTGATTGTGTTCTTTGTTGAATTGATATTTTCTTACATATGTTAATTACAACCTTATTCACACCGGTCAAGGTATGAAAACACCTTAATATCCATCAAGTAGAATGGATAGAAAGAAAGTATAACACAAAATAAATCTTTGTAGCTTCAAGAGGAAAAAATCTATTCATGACATTATAGACTAACTTCAAGACTTAAGAAAAATGGAATAAATCACACAAAAGCACAATTTATAATGGCATTCATGTAATAAATCTACAGTGATCAGAATCATATACATAGAAGCAATAGCAAGGGGGAAGATGACAAAAATTCAAAGTTTTAGTTGCAAAAGAAAATATCTAGAGTTAAAATTATTGTATCATATGATTTAAATTTTGACAAAAGGATATATCTTGCATTAGGTGTTCTTTCATCAAAAGACATTAATAAATGATATTATCAATAAATAAAAGATGGGAGTAAACTTTTAGGGGAAGTGGACAAATCATACACACTTTCTACCATGGTCTCACAGTGATATACATATGAACACATCATGAATTTGCACATATCAGATGAGTAACATTTTTTTAGAAAGAGAATCTTAGAATGAAAAGAATCTTAAGGTGATGGAACATCAAAGCATAAACATAAAGTGAGTAGTTACAAGGCATCCTGGGAACTGAGCTGAAGAGCAGGACACTCTACTTGGTGGACTCAAGGTTCTTTAGTACAAGGTGTAGACATGAGTCTCCAAAGCTGACTGGCCGATCTTAAGAAAAGATTTGTGGGTGTTGTTTAATTGTTCTTTGAATGTTTTAACAGAGGTCTTCACTTAGGCAAAGGTTGTGTGGAGATTTTCGACCATGTACAGTGATAATTCTATTTAGATAAGATGCATTACAGAATAAGGGGAAACATGACATCAGATAAGATTTTATTTACAACTTAAGACAATTTTTAGTTTGTTCTTACACACAAGGGTAGGAAATCTGCCTTAATATCAGTGACACGAGCATGCAGCATTCCCTGAAAGTATACTGGCATGTGGGTCTTGATCGCCCAGTAACACTGAGTGGTTATGGAGCCTTCTGAAGAAAGAAAGAAAGAAAAAATGAAAGAAAGAAAGAAAAAGAGAGGAGTCCCAGTTAGCAGAAAGTTACAGGTTAGCAGAAAGGATATAAGAGTTAAACATTAAAATACTTAAAGCAAATATTTAAAGATGCTCTCTTTTTTAGGTGAAATTAAAAGAGGTGGCAGAAGGACCTCAGAGATGTAGAGAGCTTGCTAAAGATAATAATCTCTTTATGTAACAATTTAGCTAATACATAGGTATACACACATGTGAGCATGATCTGTATATAGTTTCACAACACTAAGAGTATGCAAATATGCATTTATCAACCTCTAAGAGTTATTCAGTAATCAAGAGGGATGTGACAAGCTCAGACATGTTAAGGCAAGAGAAAGATAAGGGGCATGTAGTAATTGGCATAATATCCAAGTTGGAAATTCCTTATAATATCAAACAAGTCACAAACAGAAAAGGCTTTCAAAAACCATCTATTTAAAAATATCCATTAGACTTGTTAAATAGCAGCAGAATAAAATAACCATTTAGCAAGTGCTTGCCTGCCTTTGCTGTACAATTGTTCCATTTAATACGCACAATTCTGTGATATGCTAAATCTCCATTTTACATGTAAAAATTTCTGAGACTTTAAGTGTTAAATAAGGTGTTTAACATTGAGTAGTCAGAATCGAACCCATTCTCCTCAGAGCTGAAGTGCATGTGTCTCTGACCATCTTAGGAGAAATTTGCATCAAACCCAGAAGAAGCAAAATCCTGTATAAAGAGAGAACAGGTAGTGGGAGTAAGAGCAAAAGCTTCCTCTGTAAATTGAATCCTTTCTAGCTAAAACCATCTGAGCGAGATAAAAACAGAAACTATAAAAGTGAGTTGTCACAAACAACAGAAGTAAAAATAAAATACCAAAGGATCATCAATAATCCTCCATCAGCAATCCAGGGCAGTTTGAAGCTGCTCCTGTGTCTACAGTGCTGCTTATCTCATACTTAACTCTGACAGAAATCGGAAAAACAGTATGGTGACAGAGAATCTTTTTCTTCTTTCTCCTGAAGGCATCCATGCCCAGGATACTAGTAAGCCTTCCTGTGATGCTCTTGCTGCATACACATGAAGATGTGAGTTAGATCCCTGGCATTCATCTAAAAATCCAGGCATATCTCCCATCCCAGTGTTGCTGGTGGAGACAGGAGAATTCCTGAGGAAGGCTTGTCAGCAGCCCATCCTCCTTGGTGAAGTTCAGGCTAGTAGTGTCTTAGTGTCAAGAGACAAGGTGGACACCTCCTGAGTAGCAGAACTGAGGCTATCCTCTGGTCTACACAAATATGCTCACACATATAGTCACGCAATCCCAACACATATAACCACACAAATGTACACACATGACACATTTTGCATTCAACAGCAGTAAAATGACACAATATACAAATAATGTACGTGCAGATCATTAGATATATTTTAATGCAGCTGTTATTTCTTACATTCATGTATTTGTCATAATTATACACTCAACAGTGAGAATTCTAGAGATCAGAAGCAAGTCACTGTCACTGTAATTAAAAAGATGTTGACAAGGACAGCGCTAACCCTACAAGGAGTATTTGTGAACACTAAAAATCATGTCAACAACAAGAATTAAAGAATGTAACTTATAAATTGATTTGCTTAGAAATTAGAGGGTATAACTCATAAACTAGTTGGGTTAAAAATTAGAGGATTTAACTTATAAACTGGTTTGGTTACAAATTAGAGGGTGTAACATAAATTTGTTTGGCTAGAAAGTTTAACTTCCTCGTTAAAAAAAGAGAGAGGAGCAGTAAGGCATAAATACTTTAGAACCAGTGATTAACCTGCTGCTGAAGTTGGCACTGAATCTCTTCAATAGATTTCTGTCCCCCAGACTCCTAACAGATCGTGTCCATGAGGAAGGCTCATTTTCTGCTGGGTAAGATGCTGTGAGAGTGAATGACTTCACACTTCACTCGAAGGATTGCAGATCTTTCCGTTTTGGAAGACGTCCAGATTTCATCAGGAAGGTGCATCCCATCGTTACATTGCAGAGAGCAACATATGGCAGTGTCCCACAAGGCTATAAATGGATTTTCTGCTAAAGAACTTTCTAGTGAGATTAGACTTGTTTAGTGTGGATAAAATTTAAGCCATAAGAATGAAGTAGCTATAAGTGGGTGAAACAATATACAAGGGGGTTATTTTTATAAACCTGCGATATGTTAAAATACAATATGTGGTTTATCATTAGTAGATTTTCTTAGCCTTATTTAGCTGATAAATAATGTGAGGATTAATGTTTATATACATATGATTGGCAGGGCAACTAAAATTCAGGATATTGGTCAGAACACCATTTTTCAAAAAGATTATTTCCTTTTGTGTGTGTGTGTGTGTGTGTGTGTGTGTATGTGTGTGTGTGTGTGTGTGTTTGAGACACACAGGAAGACAGAGAGAGAGAGAGAGAGAGAGAGAGAGAGAGGATGATGATTAGGTAGGGAGGTGGGGAAGGTTTAAGAGGAATTAGGGAAAGACAAGATATGATCAGTATTGTGTGAAATTAATTTTAATAAAATATTCTTACATGCTGAATACCTGAACTTTAAACAATTTTTTCATAATTATGGCTTAAGTTTGTTTTTTTAATGGAATGAAGTAAATCACAAACATCCTTCCTAATAGATACAATAACCATATCATTAGCTCACACAGTTATTGATGCATCATTATTGTTACAAATCCAATTAAGTATTCTCAACACTCAAATATTATTAAAGACTGATCCTCGGGTACCAAAAATAGCCTGTGTTTGAAAGCTGTGTGGATTTTAAGGAATTTAAAGACCTTCTTCTGTGGCTCTTCCCTTACATATTTGCAATGGACATGCTTGGACATGCCCAATTATTTGCAGGTTACCTTGTTCCTCAGTGTGGGTGCCATCATTTTTCTGTACTGGACACACACAGAAAGAATATAGTGAAGCATGGGATGGACAGCAATAGCTTGATACATAGTCATCAAATTTCTCTTTCTGTGTAATCAGAATTGCGTAACATTTTCAAATATATAGAAAAAGTCCATACGTGAATCTTTTTTCATACTGGGAGAATTATAAATATAGTTTATAAAATCAAATGATCTTGACAGATATGGTTGATATAAAATTAGGAATTTCATATATTGACAAATTTGTCTTATCAGAGGTGGTTCCTTGTAGTTTAAGTGTTGGGTTTGGTAAGGGTGGTACCACACCATTTTCCCTCTCATTGTAGTTAAAGAATGTATTATCTATTTTCTCTATGTATCATGCATGCCATACTCTCTAAATTTAGAAAGAAATATTTAATAAGGTGTTCTGTGTATACTGGGCTATTTAGTAAGGTGTTATGTGTAGGACATTTTCAGACTTGGCATCATAGTATCTCTCACATATGCATTTTTTTCCTTATACCAAACAGATATTTTAATAAATGATTGGGAATAAATTCTGGTAGCATGCAAATATTATTACCATTATTAAGCATTCAAACATTACTAGAAATCTGTTTCTCTTCTCTTATAGCATTTTAATGAATTTAAGATTAGAGCAAAAATTTTTTTCTTATCTACATTCAGATTAATGGCTCCTGAACAAAATGGTTTTTAAATCATGAAAGGTCCTGTTTTGTGATATTATTGTAACAACTACAGACACACAAGCATATATCCATGCCATAGACATAGAATTTTCCTAACCTAATAGTGGACTTCAGTTTAAATCATGACAATATGATTGAACAAATATTTAATATATCTGGTTGCTTTTGTTTACCTTTTGTTATGGCGCTGTTTGATCATATTTATGAGTGTGACCTTATACCATTTTAGCAATAGAAAGTAAGATAAATTGGACTCTAAAACACACATACAATAGCAGGCAGTGCTGTTTAAAGATTAATAAGTGATCTCACTGTAGCACTTCAGCTGCCTACAGTCTAAAAATATCCTTCCTGCAGTACTTTCCAGGAAGTCCCTGAGGGACCAATAAACCAAGAGCACAAGACAGATCTGAACTTATCCATTGCAGCTTTGATTGTGCTCTTGTGCAATGTATGCTTCTTCTTAAAAGCATCTAATTCACTGCTGTTCACAGCATTCATTACTGAAGAAAGGGATACTAACAGAAGTAAATCAAACTTAAAAAAAATACTGTGAGGCAAGTTTATTCCATTTTTTTTCTTTTTATGTATTGAACCTGCTTTACAGGTATGAGGTTGTTCCTGTTAAAATTTTGTCAGACACAAACTGCACATTGCTGTGTTTCATTGCCTTGAGTTTCGTTCTTCATGACAGTGTGATCAGACACTTCCCTTCAAGGCTTCCACGATATTACATTCCTGAGAGCCTTTAACGTGGATTCTGGATGTCCATGTCCTCTTTTCAGTTTGAATCCCAGAAGGCAATGGAAAGAATTTAAAACTGTTCAAGCCTCCATTCCACCCCACAGAAATCAATGAAAACCCTCCTGTGAGATTTCACCCCTCTCCAAGTCCCCCATCTCCGGATTTCTTTTCAAATCATCTTTGTAAAGCTTCTTGAGACAGAAAATGAGTCTAGATCTAGTTTATTATGCTTTAACATTAGGATGAATAATTCATATTCTGCCACTTAGTATTTGACAACTGCATGCATCGCTACAGTTCAGGAAGTTACCCTTTTGAATATGCTTCCACTTGCTAAAGCCACTGTCAGATACAGAACAATGTACATTGCAAACAGGAGAAAGATGGTGAAATCTGTGGTCAGCAAGCCCTGATCCTCTGCCTCTTACAAACTTTACACCTTTTCCACAACGTTCCTTCAGCCTTAGGTTAGTGAATTTTTTGAAGTGTCTCCATGGAGGGAGTCTAAGCTCTACAGTTCTGCATTTGGATTGGTTGTTGTTTTCTGTACTGGTCTTCATCTGTTGCAATGAGAAGTCTCCTTGATGTGGAGTGAACACTAACACTTATCTACAAACACTTAATGTATGTAAACTGTTGTTAGGGACTATGCGGTCATAGTAAATGTGTAAATGTAGACTACCCTCCAGTATGTATCTTAGTAATATCACAAGACGCACCCACATGGCATGACTAGCCAAATGTGAGCAGAACAAGGGTAATATCAATGTTCATGCCAAAGTGGACAGGAAAAATTCACAAGGCCTCAACACACAACCAATCTTCCTGATACTGCAACCTTTCAATGCAGTTCTTCATGTTGTTTTGACCCCAAACCCTAAAATTATTTTCATTGCTACTTTATAACTGTAATTTTGTGACTGTTATGAATTATAACGCAAGCATCATGTTTTTCAATGGTCTTAGGTGATCCTTCTGAGCCATTAGACTCTCCACAAAGGGGTCATGACCCACAGGTTGAAAAACCACTTATCTAGTGTCAAATGGTCAAACAGAGAACATTCATGAAAATAATATTGTATGGATTGGACAAGTGATATTTTGGAATACACACATGCACACATACATACACATACATACATAGGTATACATACATATATATATGAGCAATAACAAATAGTGAATGAATTTGGGTTTAAGCGAGAGGTATATGGGAGTGTGTTTGGAGGGAGAAAAGTTGAGGAAGTGCATGTATATATACAACAAAATATAAAACAAATCACACTCAGGGCTTCTAATCCTTAGCCTGAAAAAAAGAGTTTGTGAAAATAATAGATGTCAAGAAACAGTTAAACATCAGAAATAAACCAGATAATTCAAACTGAACAATTTTCTTTGGAGGCTAAATATTTCATCCTGTCTCTGTTGAGGCATCAAGCACGTGCTTGTCACATAGATCCTTCCATGGGAATTCATATCATCTCTACCAGCACAGTGTCACTTTGAAGGCTCTCCTAAAACGAATTTTCAGTTTGTACATTTGTATGTAATGAATTATTTACATTTTGTCAGTGATAAAATCAGTAAAAAATGCCCAGTATGTAATGATCATTAAACAATCATTATGATGTGGTATCTTGGTTTATTGTTGTTGTTGTTCTACTATAATCACAATTATTTTGATATATCCAACACTTCTAAATGATCAAGATTTTCTATCAGACATGTTTTGTTGTAAAATTTCCCAGGAAATTTAATTTGAAAAGTATCACATAGATAGGAACCTCAAACAAAAAGTAGCGTAGATAATATAAATTTGCTTAAGGTGATTCTTACTTAACGGTACCTGCAGCAATGGCAAATAACACACATACATGTTGTGATATCCTCCAATCACAATCAGGCAGTCTATAAATCAATGTACTCTGGTCAAATGGTGACTTTTGATATAACTAATGCCTTAAAAATTGGAGTCTTGCCTTTGTGCATTTGTACATGGTGTATGGGTGTATATACATGCAAGCATTTTGCATGCACATGAGTGTGTGTGTGTATGTGCACATATATGTATATATACACAAGTGGTTGCATAGGTGGGTATTCATGTGTGTAGATTTTTGAGGTTGACGTGAAGTGCTGTCAAACTATTATTTACTATATACATCAAGGCAAAGTCTTTAGATAACACTAGAACTTATAATTTTCACTTTTCTGGCACTCCAACTTGCTCAGGGAAATTCCTATCTTTACCTAGAACACAGCGGCATTATAAGTGGGCCCCATACCCACTGAGGTTTTATTGGTGTGGACCTAGTTGTGTTAAACATTGAATTCTGGTCCTCACACTTGTAAGAAAAGCACTTTACTCTTTGGTCCATATCCCTAGCCACAGTGTCATCAATTTTGAGCTTTCAAAAACATTTTTTAATTATTTTAAGTTTTAAAATTACTAATTTCTTTATTTTGGAGATTGTAATTTTATATAAATTCCTTCTTCCTTTTCTCTTTCCAAACCCTCTAATATATACACCCTTGTTGTCTTTCAAACTCCTAGTCTCTTTTTTATTAATTGTTTTTATATTCATATATGAATGAATGTATGTATTCCTATGTATGCATGTCAATATATTCATACATATATCCATAGTATATACCCATATATATAAGCTGTTCTTCTGTATAATGTTACTAGTATGTATGCTTTCAGGGTCAACCATTTGGTACTGCATAAGCACTTGGTGTGCACTTTCCTGGAGAAGTCCGTTTCTCCCACTTTTAGCATTCCTTAGTAGCTTACAGCTCCTTGTGTAGGGTTAAGTTTTCATAGTCTTTCTCCCACTCAGTTTGTCACCTTTATCGTTGTGTTTTTTGTTTAGCTCCTGTTTAAGTCTTCATTTTGGTGAGAATTTATGGGTGTTGCTTTTGACATTACTACGAGACACAGTCCCACAACAAATTCCTTGATATTCTGACCGTTACAACCTTACCTTCTTCTCTTCAGCAATGTCCCCTAAGTTTCAGATGCAGGAGTTATTTTTTTTAGATGTACAATTGGGCCTAGACTCAACAACTCTGTACTTTGATTAGTTATAACTTTCTGAAATGGTCTCCGTCTATTGCAAAAATAAAAATAAAAAAAAAATAAAAGAATAAAGTTTCTTTGTTGATAAATGAAACCTACGTTTATCTACATATGTAAGGACACATATTGAGAATATAATTAGGGATTATGCTGCTTTAGCAAATTGGTGGGAGGAAGTACTCTCTGGATCCATGATTTCACTAGGCCTCGATAGTTGGCTAGGTTTACAGTACTAGACATGATTTCCCTCTTGTTGGACAGGTTATAAGTCCAATTAAAAAGCTCGTCATTATCACCAAGGTATGTGTACCAACCACCTTAGGGCTATTTTACTATATTGCTCATTGCTATGATTCACGGGCATCACAGCTGAGAAGGACTGTTCATTGGTTCTCCCTTTTGCAAGCATGCAACTGTCATTTTAAGAGTACAGTAGAGTTAAAAAATTGGTTTCATCTAGTTTAGTCATTGTCTCATGAAGCACAATGGAAAACCCTCAAACGTCTTGGGCTATTGCCAAGGTCACTCTACACAAACTGATTCCAAGGCCTAATCGCTGAAAACAACATTGACAATAACACATTGTACACAAAGAAATCAAGTTGGTATCTAATTAGAAGATTCATCCATACTAACTCATGTTACTGAAAATTATTCTGTACAATATCAGATTGAAAAAAAAAATCAACCAAGCTACAAAATCTGCAACCTGTAAGAGTGACCTGTCTGTGAGATATGCTGGTTTAATAGTGGCACAAACATTAAGGGAGTAACCAACCATTCTGTAACTGAATTTAGGTATCCACTGCATGCAAAAATTCATACATGATCCTGCTATGCTAACCATGGACCTGAGACTACATGGGCTATGGACTTAGAATAAAACAAAATACTAAACACTTGTTCTGTTAAACGAATATATCAAGAAAAAGACACCTAATGGCATTCTGCTATAACCATAGATCAGTGCCTTGATCAGTCACCAGCAGAGAATTTTCTTCTTGGGGCAGATGGAAACTAACACAGATACCTACAACAAGACAATGAACAGATAGTGAGAGACTTTGGAGCAAATCATAAATAACATATCTTCATCAAGCCACTCCCTTCATGACTGATGGTTCTATGCATAAGAGGAGGCAGGGTGATTGTAAGAACCAGAAGTGATAGATAACTTCAAGGAAGTTGTTTTCCAGATGCAACAGATCTTATGCAGATGTGAATTCACAGAGACTGTAGCATCACACACACACACACACACACACACACACACACACACACACACACACACACACGGTCTGCACAGGTTCAAGCCAAGCATCCTCCCAGCATTGAGAAAGTGAAGTAGTAAAGGGCTTCCACTCCTAACCTAGAAACTTTCTTCAAATGATACCCACTTGCAATGGAAAAATTACTTTTCTCCAATTAAGTTTTACTGAGTATATTACTCATATTTCAGAAAGGCACATGCCCAACAGTAGATGACCAACACAAAGTGAATGTATTGGGAGTGTGTAAACTTCTCATGTTGCTTTGCCTGTGCATTTTTTGTCTTATTGGTCTTTTGCTTTCATATTTTCATTTCCATTTTGTGTTTTTGGAAGGTTCTGTATGTGTTTCATTTATTTTGTTTGTATTTATTTATTTTGTTTTTTCTTAAAGAGAGAAAAAAGAAGAGCATGCAGTTTTAAAAGTAGACAGGGGATCTGGGGGAAGTTGAGGAAGAGGAAATAATGATTAAAGTATATTGTATGAAAGAATTTATTTTCAAAAACACTCATAAAATACTTGTTAAATTTGAAAATCATATTTCTGCCATAAAACAAACACGGCAAATCTTTGGATATAAAAGTAAACTGAATATTAGTAATTCTGTACTTGGAAATGACATTTTACCAATAGTATTTTCATTCCTGTTAAAACATTAAGTCATCTGGAATGCAACGGTCACTCAGTCCTAGGGCGCAGAAAAAGCATCAGCTGTGACAAGCACAAAGCAGTCTTATTACTACAAAGAAGAAACTCACCCCTCCAGCTGAGTTTGAAGCCTCTACACTGAGTCTCTCAAGATGACAAAAACATTGTCTTGGGGTTGGGGATTTATAAGGCCCTGGTTCGGTCCCCAGCTCCGAAAAAAAAAAAAAAAAAAAAAAAAAAAAGAACAACAACAACAACAAAAAAAACATTGTCTTGACATGCCCTACCCTGTAGAACTTCAGTCCTGTGGCTTCCTTTGTGAAATAAGAGTTACCTGCCATGACTCATCAACTGAATAGTTCAATGTTTAGTTCACATGTTAACGGATAATATTTTTCTTCAAACATATCAGAATTATATATTATATACATGTCAAATGCCATGGAGTAGTATCCACTTTGGAGAATGAGAATGTACTGAAGGCATTTGAATTTAAAGAACAGAGAAAATAAATTTTTAGCTACCTTGAAGGACTATGTAAGTTATGACATCATCTGCCTTGCAAACACAGAATGGAAACTGAAAACCAGCATTGAAAGCTCCCATGTCACAGATATTTCCTATATGTATACCATTTCTTTTACTCAACTGATTTCATTAAAAAATATTTTCTTTGTTAGGATCCCATTTTTATTTCCTTATATACATTTATCTTATAATCTAATTTTAATGCTTATTTCAGAATATTCAATTATTTACTCTTAACTTGGAGAACATTTAAAGGATATACAAAATAAACTAAAGTATCTGGGGATTATCAAATGCAAGAAAATAGCTAACATATACCATGTTATGTAAAAGGAGAAACAGTAACTTGAAGCGGTATCTTCTCTCTCTGTCTTTTTGTCTGTTTCTGTCTCTTTGCTTCCTTCATTTATTCTTCGTGTGTGCCCATGTGTATGCATAAGAATTTTCTTTTTTACATTAAAACACAAAGTTTGTAAAAAAATTATTTATTTTAATTTTTGGATATTTTTTTAATTTACATTTCAAATGTTATTCCCTTTCCCGACTTCCCATCCATAAACCCCCTATCTCATCCACCCTCTTCCTGCTTCGATGAGAGTGTTCCTTCACCCACCATCCCTTCCCACCTTCGCTGCACTGCCATTCCCATCATCGAGCCTTGGCAGGACCAAGGGCTTCTTCTCTCATTGGTGCCCAACAAGGCCATTCTATGTTACATATGCAGCTGGAGTCATGGGTCTGTCCATGTGTACTCTTTGGATGGTGGGAGCTCTGGTTGGTTGGTATTGTCGTTCTTATAGGGTTGTAAACCCCTTCAGTTCCTTCAATTCATTCTCTAACTCCTCTATTGGGGACCCTGTTCTCAGTTCAATGGTTGGTTGCGAACATCTGCCTCTGTATTTGTCATCCTCTGGCTGAGCTCCTCAGGGAACAGCTATATCAGGCTCCTGTCAGCTTGCACTTTCTGTCATCAGCAACATTGTCTGAGTTTGGTGGCTGTGTGTATATGGGCTGAATCCCCAGTGGGGGCAGTCTCTGAATGGCCTTTCCTTCAGTCTCCACTTTAAACTTTGTCTCCGTATTTCCTCCCATGAATATTTTTCCTCCCCCTTCTAAGCACTGAAGCACTGCACTTTGGTCATCCTTCTTCTTGAACTTCATGGAGTCTATGGCTTGTATTTTGGGCTAATATCCACTTATCACTGAGTACATACCACGTGTGTTCTTTGTGTTGGGTTACCTCACTCAGGATGATATTTTCTATTTCCATGCATATACTTTTGAATTTCATGAAGTCATTATTTTTGATAGCTGAGTAGTATTCCATTGTGTAGATGTACCACATTTTCTGTATTCATTCCTCTGTTGAGGGTCATCTGGGTTCTTTCCAGCTTCTGGCTATTGTAAATGAGGCTGCTATGAACATAGTGGAACATGTGTCTTTGTTATATGTTGGAGCATCTTTTGGGTATATGCCCAGGAGTTGTATAGCTGAGTCCTCAGGTAGTATGGTGTCCAATTTCTGAGGAACCTCCAAACTGATTTCCAATGTGGTTGTACCAGTTTGCAATCCCACCAACAATGGAGGACTGTTCCTCTTTCTCCACATCTTCACCAGCATCTGTTGTCTCCTGAGTTTTTGATCTCAGCCATTCTGACTGGTATGAGGTAGAATCTCAGGGTTGTTTTGATTTGCATTTCCCTGATAGCTAAGGATGTTGAACATTTCTTTAGGTGCAGTCTCATATGTAATGGGTTTCCTTTGAAATCTGAATATCATCAACACTGCTCACATTTAAGATATAGCTAACTAAGCCCTCATCTGACATATTCATAAAGATTCTGAATTGGAAGACATGTTAAACTAGAAACACTCAAATATTTCTTCTACTCTGTGGATATAACTTGATATGTTATACTTAATGAGCCATTAGTTACCTCAATGTGATAAATAACTTACAGTACACGTGTCTCCATGCAGTCTTCCTGACAGGGTTAAAAACTAAAGGAAATCTGTCAGCACTTGAAAGTAAGAATAAGAAAAATGCACTGTGATGTCTTAAAGAGTGTGAGAACTTTGCATATTTCATGCAGTACTTCGCTTTTTCTATTACTTATTCTTTATTGTCTGTATCATATTCTGTTCATGAGTAATGAAAACAAGTGAAACACTGATATCAATCAAATTAAAATCTGAAAGGAATTCAATAAAATATATTCGATTTTAAATACCAAAAGTAGATAATTGATTATGTCACAGATAAAGTTTTTAAAAATATTTTTAATCTTTAAAATAACAATAATTTAATTTAAAGTCTTAAATTAATATCTTTCCCCTCTTCTACTACCTCTCTCTAGCTCCTCTTATTGATCCCTTTGCTTTCTCTTTCTTAAATCTATGACCCTTTTATTTAATTTTCATTACACATATGTATTTATATAAAGTCCTAAAAATATAAATACAATTTCTCAGTGTATATAATGGTACATGTATGTATATGATTTCAGAACTAACCACTTAGATTTATGTAACCACACAAGGACTTTTCCCTGAGAAAAGTATTTCTTCCTCCCTAATAATATTTGAGCTCCTTGTAGTTCTTTGCCTAGGGTTGGGGCCTCATAGTATCTCCTTTCTACATTATACAACTCTTGTTAAAGACACTGTGCACTTGGGGCACAGGACCTGCAAGATTGATTCAAGCTGGAATCCCTTATCATGCATGGTACCTGAAAAGTATCAAACAAGCTTCCAGGGAGGGAAGTGACAGGTATTCCTATTCAACTCTGATACTTATGAATCTTACGTATCTTTGGGTGCCACAGTGGCACATACCTTGGCAATAATCAGTGCCACTCTAATTGAACTTCAAGACACTCAGTAAGAGGCTAAGCATGCCTGGTACTAAAAACCTAGCCAATTATTTGGAGTCAGTGAAGTTATAGATCTTGGAAGAGAACCTCAAACCAAAACTACCAAATCAGCATAATATTTACCCTTGTACTCACTGGTCAGTATAAGTCTCATCTCTCCTTAAATAAGAATCTCTTTGCTAGAGATAGAGACCATTACATAAAATGACAACTGACCAAAATGCAGAGAATAAATGATCATGGGATTTCTAGTTCAAATTGGTACAACTACAACACAATTCCTGCAAGTAAGGCTCAAGTATCACAGTGGAAGATAGAACAGAAAAGTCTCAAGAACAGAGTTAAAGGAATTTTGATATGAGATGTGTCTCCTAGACATGTTAGAGAAATTATACCCATGGAGTTTCAGTTAGCATAGCTGCTTAAACAAGGCCTGACAAAGGATGGCACAGTTATATCCTCAAAGTGTATCATAAAATGTAACAAACAGTCTAGGGATTATAATCATTGCAGAGCATACATATCTGATTTTGCAGAGTGTAAAAGCCTACTCAAGCCAGTAAAGAAAATTAAATAAGCAGACTTCATATATATCTGTAACTATCATATTTACACAATGTAGGAAAGATAAACAGATCTCGATGTCTCTAAATTATTCACTAAGGTGAATTATTTTTGGGGAGTGAAATGTCACATTGTATATAAATATTTTAAGTGAATAAACATGTATTGAGTTGTTAGAATTTTGTTGCTCCTTCTCCCATTTGATCATCTCAGAAGGACGAAACAGCTATGAAATTTTCATTGGGAATAATTTGAACATTTGGGTACTTTGAAAGACATAACTCTAAATCAATATCACTAAAGTAAATATGTGATTTCTATGTGTTAAAGTAATTAAAAATTTCAAGGTTTAGAATGGAGAAATGGCTCGGCCTTTAAACATCAGGCTCACAACCAACCAACCAATCAACCGAACAACAATAAAACCCAAGAATTCCAAGACTATTCAAGTAGAAAGTTTTAAACCTTAATGTAAACTGTATTTTAACCAAATCTGCATAGAAGCTAATAAATTATAATTGAAGAAATGTTAATAAAATGAATCTGAACTAAAGGGCAGGCTTAAACATGCTAATTGAAGCATATAGCTATATCATTGTAGAACAATATGCAAACATAATTTATTGTAATATTTTACAAATGGTTGTATCATTATTTTACTCATTTATGCATTGCTATGGGAAGATATTTAGAAAACTGGCAGAGGCTGTAAAGACAATTCATTAGATAAATGTGCTTGCTATGTTTGATAGTCCCTGGAACCCACAAGGAAAGGAGAGTATCCATTCCTACCAGTTGTTCTTTGACCTCAACACATGTCATGGAAAACACATTACCATATACACACACAAGTACACAGCACACACACATACACATGAATAAATAATTACCGTGTTAATAAGTACATGTTTTTTAAAAGAGAATTGAGGGAAGCAAGATTTATTATGGCTCGCTATTAGAGAAGTTTTAGTTTATGGTCAGCAAGTTCCTTTTCTCTTGTTAAGGTTATGGTGAGCCTCATGGTCATAATGGGAAGGGTATGACAGAACAAAGCTGATGTTTCATTGTGGCCCAGGAATAGAGAGAACTATGAGTCTTTAATTATATATCTCCTTAAGCATGCCCCTGTGACTTACTTTCTCCAAAAACGTCTCACCTCTTATTGTTCTCCATCTCTTCCAAATTCCATCAAAATTTGGACATATGAATAAATCAGTCTATGAATTATATCAAAACTCTAATGATGCAATCACTTCCCCAAAGTTCTTTGCCTGATGGTGGAGTATTTTGGATGATAACACTAGCAAAATATCTGACAAAGTTATAAATAAACCAGATTGCTATTTCAAATTGGAAATCTTAAAGTAATTTTTAGTAAAAAAAAATTATAGGATAATATAGTTGATATATTAGATCATTAAGTAGGAGCTTACTACCCCCATAAAACAAAGCAAGTTTAAATTTTTATAGTTTTGAAATGCTCAATGTCTTGAATATATGGTAATTCCATATTTGACTCTTGTTACTTAAGTTCATATTGATGAATCATTACATTTTTACTTTTTCAAGTTACTCATAGGGAATGTGACAAATCTGTAAGTATTACAACCTTGTTCCTCTTTTAAAGAGTTTTATTTTTGAGATTATAATTATATCATTTCATTTCTCCCTAATCTTTCCTCTCTTAAATCCTTGTCATATACTCACCCTGACTCTCTTTCAAGTTTAGAACCTCCTTTCCATTAATTGTTATGTACAAGAATGGACGCAACCAATAGTTCTACTCAGACATGAAGCCTGTGAGCCGTGACAAGCAGCCTCACATAATTCCGAGTGTGCAGCAATGGCATTCATACGCTGACCATAACTCTGAGTGTGCAGCAATGGCATTCATGTGCTGACCATAACTCTGAGTGTGCAGCAATGGCATTCATATGCTGACCATAACTCTGAGTGTGCAGCAATGGCATTCATATGCTGACCATACCCACAACTCCGATTGGACTTAAGATATCATCAAAAAGAGCCCAGGCCTGGAAACCTAGATAACTACCCAGAAGTAGTGAAGTCATGAATCTTGGAGAAAAACCTACAACTGCCACTTTACTAAATCACCATTAACTTGACCTATGTTTCTGTCTCTTAGGATGGGTATGCACAAAGCCTGTGGAAGCCTAAGGAACACTGACTGCTACTGTTGGCTTTCCCTAGGATGAATTTCAACATCACTGATTTTTGAGACTAATGTATTTTCCATATAAAATTACTTAACCAAGAAAAACAAAAGATAATTATAAAATAAAAAATCAAAGAACTTACCTTCAAAATTCTCTTTCCATACTATTTGTGAATAAGCATGTTAACTTTACCAACGCCATCTTAATATCATGTAGGAAATACTAATATCCTAAAATCGTCTTTGTTTAAATTTGACATCTAATTATGAAGAAACTAAACAAGTAACAGAAAAGTTCATTTTATTAAATATATTATTTTAATCATGAAATATTTCAAAATTAATGAGGAAATATTACAGCGCTGTAACTGTCAGCGACATTATGCTCCTTTCTAGAGTGTTATTTGATAAAGCCAAATTAACAGAATTTTTGAAGTTCCTATAAGTTATTCCTCTGTTTTAACTTGATCATTTGTTCACCTAAGCAAAACCAGAAAGGCAAGTTCAGTATGTTTACTTTGTTGTCAAATATTGGTTTTCTTTATGAGGTGCTGAGAACCTCTCAATTTGGTCTTGTTTAATTAAGTGACAAAAAAAAATTACTTTTCTTTGCTCCCATAAATTGAAGTTGAAACAATAAGATGTCTTCCAAAGGTTCATGCTTAAGGTTTGAACTTGAGCTTGGCTACATTTAGAGGTGATGAAAGCATTTGAACCTATGGATGAAAGCTCCAGATCATTTGGAGGTGCACTCTCAGAGAGGATCAATGAACCTGGACTAGTCCTTTGTATTTTCCCTTCCTTGCCTTCTGAGCAGTTTTGTGCTGTCACATGCTGTTTGCCTGACATGTTGTCTCCACAGGCCCCAAAGCAACAGTATCAACTTACCATGGACGAAAACCTACTACCTGGCAATACTAGATATTATTTATTGTGACTGAGAGCTGGCTAACACACAGCATAAACTCTTTCTATGAGAAGACAAAGTTAAAGGTGTGGAACATGTACATTAAAATGAATATACATTGTAACACTTTAAGTTTATAGAATATTCAGCACTAAAACAAATATTAATGTGAGTGTATATTAGTTATTGTTTTGTAACCCTACAATATTAAATGTTACTGAAAAAAACAAGTAAAACAAAAATTCTGTCCAGTTGATATTAATTTTTCTAACACATTAGTGTACAGAACTGAAGAATTTCGCACATGGAGCAAATAAGATTAACAAAATGTGATTGTAGTCTTAGCATTTTCAAAACCCACTTTAATTATGGTTATTTAATGCTTCAACCTGTCCTATAGCCCAACATGCATCAATTGTAAGGAGAAATAAAGGTTGATAGGAATTGGAGGTTATGGACCTGTTAGAAATAGTTCTTTGGGATGATTCCAATCTTTGTTGTTAGCAGTCCAATCTACTAGCAAAACACCAAACATGAATCAGTAGCAGTTGAAACTGTGAGGCTGGGCCAAATTGGCATGAGTCCTCAGGATATACTGGCATATTATTAGATCAGAGCATCTCTAAAACTTGTATTAATAAAGCAAAGATATTGAAGAACTAAGTTCTGGACCACTTCTATAAAAGTTGGGCAATTAGGAGAATCTAGTAAGAACTATATAAAAGAGTATCTAATACCACAAGGTGAAAAGGAGAGACTGCCTGGAGACAAAAGCTGAGGATGAATTTCTATGAGGAATTATATTTTGCAAAATTGTTATTTCAAATGCTAGTGAAGTTTGACTGGATAAGGTTTGAAAATCTACTGTGGTTCAACAACACAGAAGATACTGATGAGACCAAAGGGTTTTTTTTTTTTTTGTTTTTTTTTTTTTTGGTTTTGTTTTTTGTTTTGTTGTTGTTGTGTGTGTGTGTGTGTGTGTGTGTGTGTGTGTGTGTGTGTGTGTGTGTGTGTGTGTGTGTGTAAACCTAAAAGAGATAGAGAGGAAAGTAGGAATAGTGCACTTTGACATTTTGAAGTACTTAGCCAATAGAGGGGATCAGAGGAGAAACTGTGTGTGATGGTGTTATGGGAAATAAACATGGGTAGATATACTGCCTATGTGCACCACAATGGGGATTTCTCAACAGAGGAAGAATTGGTGGTGGCAAGGGAGTGAGAAATTGAAATGAAGTCAGAAGGAAGTAATTAGATGAACTTGACCATCTATTTTTTTTTTTTTTTTTTTTTTTTTTTTTTTTCAGAGCTTTTTTTTTTTTTTTTTTTTTTTTTTTTTTTTTTTTTTTTTGGAGCTGGGGACCGAACCCAGGGCCTTGTGCTTGCTAGGCAAGTGCTCTACTGCTGAGCTAAATCCCCAACCCCTCCATCTATTTAAGCATAAGTTTTATCTTAAAATATTCCAAATTTAAAATCTATCAATTCATCAAAAAAAAAAGAAAAGAACAAACAATAGGGTCTGTAGCAAGAGCTCACTGGTTGAGAGCCCACAGTGCACTTGCAAAGGAGCAAAAAATTTTATTTTCTGCCTCCATCTCAAGCAGTTCACAAGTAATTATAACTCTACCTTCAGAGGGTTACAATGCCTTTTCATCAATTCCATGGCCATTAAATTCACATTCACATGTCCACACATAGATTCTTACATATACAAATAATTAAAATTAAAAATAAACCTTAAATTAATAGCATAAGAACTTTACAACAAAGTGGTTTAAGTCTGTGAACTTCTTACTGTCCTTCAAATTTGTATTAGTTAAGGTTTTACTGCTATGAACAGACACCATGACCAAAGCAGCTCTTATAAGGACAACATTTAATTGGGGCTGGCTTACAGGTTCAGAGGTTCAGTCCATTATCATCAAGGTGGGAGCTTGGGAGTATCCAGGCAGGCATGGTGCAGGAGGAGCTGAGAGTTCTATATCTTCATCTGAATGCTGCTAGTAGAATATTGGCTTCCAGGCAGCTAGGACAAGGGTATTAATGTCCATACCCACAAGGCCACACCTATTCCAACAAGTCCATACCTCCCCACAGTGCCACTCACTGGGCCAACCGTATACAAACTACCACAAAATTCATCAAGATTTTCAGCACATGAAGAACATCTTTCAACATGTAGCACACCCAAGGCCTCTGGTTTATCTAATCTAAACAGTTTTATCAAAATTATCATAAAATCTAACAGAGAAGACACTTATTTAATCAATCCTAAATTCCAGATTAACGTGCTAGTGTTATCTTGATTTCTACAGAATGCATTTGTTTTTTGTCTTTCTCTGTGAACTTTGCAGGCAAATAATTCAGCTTCTGACAACCAACATATATTCCTTGTCAAGTCTTATTGCTTTCCAAAAGCAGCTGGTTATAGTCTAAAGTTGTATTTGTGTGCGAGTCATTAGCACAGTGTTTACAAGTCTGCTCTGTGCTGTATGCTTTCCATTAAACTATATCATGGTTCCTGTATTACTTCTGAATATCATACTATGTGGATTTGGCCTTCAGTACAGTAATATCTAAGTTAAATAAGGGATCATTGCTTAGTTTAAAACTAAATTTTTCAAGATACATCAAACCCCAATTTATTCCACATTCACTTAGTGTTGTAGTATATAGGGAAATATTTTTATTTAATTAGAATTTAATTCATTTATTTACACAGTGGACTATGAGTTTTGATAACCTACAGTTATAATTATTCCAAGAACCCAATTATAATTATATAAAATATTAATTCCCAGCATTAAAAAATACTATTAATCTTGTCAGTAAGTTGTTCGTCCTATTTTATCCCCCAAAATATATTCACTTAAAAATTACTACACCAAGATCATAGATTCTTGCAGCCCTCAGACATACAGTAATGTATATATGAAGATAGGATGAAATTATTTTTGAATCTTAAGGTTTGTTCTGTGTTGTATGAAAAAGAGGTTAAAATTTCACATTTCCTAATCTGAGACTAGTACAAGGAACTGCTGTTTTGCAGCCAGAATACAATTAAAGAAAAAGTTAGCACGGTTATAGCAAAGACAAGCATGGGAAATGGAACAGTGGGAAAACTGGCCAACAGCCACCTTCAGGAACATTTTGAAATCCCTGTAGAAATGTCTTCTGCATCTGAGACAATGGTGGCAAATGCCTTTCCGGCTTCTTTTCCTGGTTGGTATTTTATATTGTCTTCATTTCACTCCTGTTTTGTGATAAAACACCCTGACAAAAGCAATTGAGGGGGGAAATGTTTATTTTATCTCACGATGTCAGATTATAATGTATCATTTCAGAGGAGTCCTGCAGGCAGGACTGTGATGGAACTGGTTGTGTCACATCCACAGGCAGGAGCAGAGAGTAATGACTGATGCATACTCTCTAGGGCTCAACTCACCTTTTCCTTTTTAATACAGCCCAGGACAAAACGCCACGAAGTGGTGTCTCCCACTTTTAGACCGAGTCGTCCCATGTCGATCATCAAAACAAGACAATCCCTCACAGATATACTCAAAGGCCAACCTAATAAGGTCAGTTCCTCAGTGAGACTCCATTCCCTGGTGACTGAAGACTGTGCTAAGCTGACTCCTTATACTAACTCTCACATATATACAGCCAATAGCTAATCTGCATAGTTATACCAAGTACACACTTTTGTTAATAGGAAATATATGTTGTCTTCAATGTGTTTACTTTTATTTTGCGAGGTATTTACTATCCTTAGAGTAAGCCTTTGAAGTTCCTGTAGTATGAAGATTTCCTCCGTTATAATTTTAGATTGTCATCTTCTCCTCCAGCATTAAGAATCTAAAACTGCTCTAAGTTTGGACAAAAGTAACAAAATTGCATAGTAGAAGTCAAATTATTTGAGGAATTTTTAGGAGTTGGAATAGTAGCATATGTCTCAAATGCAAATTCTTTTACTGTAATATAGATCTATCGTGCTTTATGTAACTTAATGAGATTCTAATATTAGGCTTGATAATGTGTAGTCTGATTATTTGATATATATTTAAACATATGCATGTATATTTTTAAAACAGAAATATAAGTTAATGTCATTACTATATATACCTAAAATAAGCAAAAATAAGTTTTTGCTACATCATAAGGGGCACACAGTGTCCCTTGTGTTTTCTAAAGAAAAGTTTTACTCTCTTCCCATCCTCTTCTCTTTTCCTCTTCAAAGAAGTAAACGTGTTCTAAGTTATAAGATCTTAGAGTTATGATCTAATTCAACTATGTTCTTATGTTTAAATATTACCTCTATGTTTCTATGTTTTATGAAATACACTGTGACTCACTTTATTTACATTCCTGGGGCAAAATATTCCTCAAACTTTATGAGAATCGATTCCGTTGGTGATAGAATAAATACATACTTCAGTTTAAGCTAACAGTGTAACAGTGTATACAACCAAGGATGTGCTTCAATTCAAGCTGCATGTGATGAGTATACGTGTATCACACATGTTGTCAATTTGTATCTTACCCAGATATATAACATTTTATATTTACATTTTAAAGGCGGAACATGTGAATTTTTAGATTCAACATATTTGAAGTAGTAAATAAGCATCATAAATAGAGACAAAACATGATATTTGATAGATATAAAAGTCTATAGAAAGAATTAAACCCCCTTACTGATTTAATTGTAATTTCTGGTGGTACAGAACATTGTTTCATTAATTATGTGCCTTAGGAAGAGATGGAAAGGCTGAAAGCTGATAAAAATCAAGGACACATCTCGTAACAGTTCTGGCTAAAACACGTACTCATTTACATTCAATTCAGGCTCACATCAAAGCTGACATCTATGTACGGCCTCTTTAAAGTACTGATAAACACAATTATTATATTCTATATTTCACCAGAGTTTAAAATAAAGTAGGAATATAAATTCTTAGCACACCACAGGGCTCTATTGTATGTTCCTCTGTATACCTTATTAAATATCCTACATTTCTATATGAAGATACACAAGCAAGAGTGATTAAAACTGTTACTCCTGTTCCTGCTTAAGAACCTGTGGATCAGTAGCGAATGGACGAGCAAATGGCTCATCTTGACCATCTGTCTCTATCACCTATCGCTCAGGGAACCTCTCAATTGATCCCCACTGGGAGTGTAGAAACTGCTGGATCATCCAGGATGGCTTTATCTTAGATGTAACCCTTCAGCTCACAAGTAAGGAAATCGATTTCATGGGAGAGTCAAGGGCCCATGTAAGCAACAGCTGCCTCCCTGAAGTCAAGAGTTGCATGCTTGAGAACTAGTATACCACACAGTCCATGACAGTCTTTATCTGAATAAAAAACTAAATTCAGAAAATAGGGGGGCAGGGGTAAAGCTCACCTAGCAGTTGAGAGAAATATAGGAGAAAATACTATGCTGTAAAAGAGCAGGATAAAGAAATCCAGTAATGTTCCTGTCATCACCACTTTAAACTTTAATAACTGAAATGTTACATAAATTGGTCCTATCCAATAGTACTGAACTTCATCAAAAATCAAATGGAAGAGGGGGAACCTGGAAAGGGGATAACATTTGAAGTGTAAATACATAAAATATCCAATAAAAATAAAGAAAATCTAAGTCCAAAAGAGTTGCTAACTTCTTAGATTCATGTCAGCTGTAGTGGTTTGAAAAGGATCATCCCCGTAGACTCATGTGTTTGAAAGCTTGGCCCATAGTGAGTAGCACTATTATTAAGTGTTGCCTTGTCAGAGTAGGTGAGGCCTTTTCAAAGAAAGTGTGTCGCTGAGGAGGCAAGCTTTGGGGTCTCACATATACTCAAGCTAGGCCTAGTGTGGCAGTTTTCTGCCAGCTACCCACGGATCAAGATGTAGACAGCCCCACCTGGGGGTCCATCCCATATGCAGCCACCAAACCCAGTCACAATTGCTGATACTAAGAAGAGCTTGCTGACAGAAGCCAGATATGGATGTTTCCTGAGAGGCTGTGCCAGAGCCTTACTGATACAGATGAGGATGCTTGCAACTAACCATCGGACTGAACACAGGGACCCCAATGGAAAAGTTAGAGAATGAACTAAAGGACATGAAGTGGTTTGCAACCCATAGGAAGAACAACAATATTAACCAACCATACACCCAGAGCTCCCGGGGACTAAACCACCAACCAAGAGTACACATGGAGGAACCCATGGCTCTAGCTGCATATGTAGCAGAGGATGGCATTGTCTAGCATCAATAAGAGGAGAATCCCTTGGTCCTGTGAAGGTTCATTTCCACGGTGTAAGGGAATGCCAGGTGTTGAGGTGGGAGTGGGTGGGTGGGGATGAGGGCATCTTCATAGAAGCAAGGGGTACGGGGTAGGGGGGGTGGGAGGGAGGAGAAAGGGGATAACATTTGAAATGTAAATATATAAAATATCCAATAAAAAGGTCATTAAAAAAAGATGTAGAACTCTCAGCTCCCACAGCACTTCTGCCTGCATGCCACCATGATTCTTGCTATGACTATAATGGACTGAACCTCAGAGTGTAAGCCAGCTCCAATTATATGTTTTCCTTTATAAGAGTTGCTATGGTCATGGGGTCTCTTCAAAGCAATAGAATTCTATCTAAAACACTAGCCACTAATGACACCTAGACAATGATTTCTCCTTTCATCCTCATGGCTATTACCCAAGCTCCACACAGAGGCTCTTGATTTTTAAGTGTGGGTATTGCAGGTATCACAGGGTAGTAATTATATTTTGTCAGTCAACTGAAAGCAGAAATTCATTCTTTTTTTGGTTGAGGTAGAAAAGAATAAAGATATAATCAATGGCTATAAATATTAGTTTCCTGATGTCAGAATTAAGATTTTCTCAGAATATCACTAAGGATTAAAATAGTATCAAAAGCAAGCTGAAGTTTGCTTTGCTAAGACGAGTTACAGTGGGGTAAAATTAAATAAAAGAAAGCAAGAATTGTGTGAATTGTGTGCATTTTTATTAATAAGTAATATAGGCTATAGAGCTTCAAAGAGACTTAAAGTAAGAAAGAAAACAAGATCATAGAAAATATAAAGTAAAATTATGCTCACGGGTACAATCCAGATCCAAGAAACTATTGGTAATCTCTCAAAGCTGCAGATAGAGTACCTCTAACAAGTGCAATTGGGAGCCCTTAGGTTAAACATTGAGAGAGCCAGGTAGTTCAAGAAAATTCAGAAAGAATTGAGAAGGGAAGACAAAGAAAAGAATGAACATCTGCCTAAATGAATCTATTGCAAATAGTATTGTTTTCAGGGATTAGCTTCATCATTAAACTTTTTGTTTATATACTTAATTTTTAATCTAAGAAATATATCTCTTGTAGGAAATAAACAAAAATTTTATGACATTAGGTCTGCAAAGGAAACCCACTAAAGATGAACTATCCTGAAAAGTCCCTCACAGGATAAAATGCGAACAATAAAGGCCCATGTTATAGACTATACCAAGTCATCACGGCAACGCTGACAAGTCTATTACACTTTGAGTTTTACTGTCTCCTCATACCACCAGGAAACACACCCAAAGGAGTATCTGTAGCAACAAAACAGAAAAATAAGTGGATATGCCCAGGAGCAAAGTGGTTGAAAAAGCATATAGGAATATTTGTAATATAAATATATAATATACATAATAGAGAAACAAAAAATAACAACTTCAAAGCCCATAAGACATTTAACCTTCAAACTGAAAAATAACTAAAAAGCACAGAAGTGAGACAAAATGCCAGGAACATAGGCCATGTTACAAAGGAAGCAGCAGTAAGAATTGCCAGGATCATCAACAGCCTCCTTCTGATCACCAGGGAATCTAAAAATATGAAGAAAAATGAAATATTAATAAACACATTAAAAACAAATATTTTCACAAAACAATAAATATACTATCTTACAAAAACATTGAGCTTGATTCTAAAATAAATAAATAAATAAAATGGTGGGTGGAAAAAACTGAGTCAGGGAGCAAGGCTGGCATAGATTTTAAAAAAGTCCAAATTAAATGTGATAGCTTACAATGTCTAAAGTTGATTGAGACACTATCAAAAGCCATCCCCAAACTCAGAGGCCATATTTCCAGTAAACTTACTGCAAAACTACAACTCCACTGCAACTAACAACATTGTTTTCTTCATGGCCAGGGAGAGCGCACCAACTGACTCAAATGCTAGGAATCTGCTTCTTTATTCTTTGTCTCTATAGAAGCCAGAAGACATCACATTCTTTCTATGTTTGTGTATTTAAATGGTAGAAACCGAAAATAGAACTTTAGTGTCATCCATCTATAGTGCTGCTGAGCACCTACCCAAAGGCCTAGAAAGTCCACCATAGAGGTACTTCCTAGAAAGTCCACCATAGAGGTACTTCCTCCGTCACATTCTGTTGCTCTTTCTACCAAAGCAAGGAAGTGGAACCATGTCTAGGCATATAAGAACTAATGGGTGATAATGAAAGATCACACACGCACACACACGCACACACACACACACACACACACGCACACACACACAGACATACACACACATGCACACACACACACACACACACACACACACATACACACACACACACTCATCTGCAATGCCACATAACCTGTCTCACATAGACCTAGCTTCCAATGTTTGTGTGTGTGCTTGTGGTAGGGTGAAGGTGATGAAACTAGGAAGTAGCTATAAAAGGAGGACAAAAGAAGTATCGATGGAGGATGAAACATTATAGAACTCCTGTGAGAGAATCACGGAAAGAGGAATGCTGAAGATGAATGTGTACAGATGGGGATGGGGTAGAGAAACATATAAATATGTATGGGATCATTCACAAGAAAGGAAACATGTTTATATATATGCAAATTTGAAATTATTAACTTAATTTAAAAGTACTGAACAAATGTTGATGCCATGTAACAGGACAGATCAAGTTTTGATACTTGTAAAGCTATAAATTTAGGGAAAAAATGTTCTTCAGTAGCACGTCAGTTTCTCTCCTCCTCTTACTTTGGTATTCTCTCTCACCTGTCCTTACTAGTTTCTTCATTAGAGTTCTGTAGTTAGCTAGACTTCTTTCTCTAAAAATTCTGCTAACTATTGGCATATAATTCATGGCATTATATATTAATAAATGATTTATTTTTTTATTTCCAAATTTGGAATAGAAAAAATACTGTTTTATATCCTGTTGGTTATCTTTGGAAAATAGGGACTCAGAGTAACTTGGGGTTGGCTTTATTTACCTTTGCAAGTACAAATTACATGGTTTAAAAATAGTCACCCAAGGCTGTTATGAAAAAGGCAATAACCTCCATCCAGTTATCTGGATCAAATCTGTCTGACAGCTATTGGATAGAAGGCTCAATGAAGCTAAAGAGGGTAAGACTTTATATTTTAATTGAATAGGAATTAATAAGAGTTTAGAGATTTTGATTTATCCCTTTAAGAAAATAATATGAGAAGGTAAAATTTTATGTTTAGGGAGTTCTTATATTCCTGGAAGTATACTAAGATGTGTGTTGACATTTGGACTTGTTGACCAAATATCATCTCACTTATATTGAACTATATTGAGTAAGCATAATTTAGTGTGTAAAGTAAGGTAGGAAGTCACACTTCAGTCATCAGTAAACTATGTCTGTGGAATTAATTTTTTAGTGGATTATTCTGACCCCATATCTGAGATTTTAGAATGACAGGAGGGCATAGTCACTTGGACCTTTGGAAAATATAAAAGTAGTTGTTATTGAAGAAATGCCATGGTAAAGGGAGAATTGGGCCTACAGAATCTTTGCAGTCTGAACAGCGGATGTTCTTAGATTTGACTTTTATGTTAAATGACAAGTAGCATTATGTCTTCTGGAGTGGTAGGAAAGATGCCTCAATAAGAAAGTAGAGACCCATGGTCTACTCCAGAGGACATTCATTTATGATTTCCCTTCTTTATTTTCCCTTATCAAAAGAGATACTAATTGCTATTTTCTCTCTGGGTACCTACTTACTTTATGTAGTATTTTGTTCTCTTCATGGGTTTGTCTTCATCTCTTTAAAAAAATGTAGGAGGTGCTAGGAGTGGTTCAGTTGCAAAGCCAGGAATGTGTAAGACTCTAGAACATTCTGTTGGTTTATATAGGCTTGGCCCAGGGAATGGTGCTATTAGAAAGTATGACCCCATTGGAGTAGATGTGATCCTGTTAGAGTAGGTGTGTCACTGTGAGTGTGGGCTTTGAGACCATCATCCTAGCTGCCTGGAAGCCAGTATTCTGCTAGCAGCCTTCAGATGAAGATGTAGAACTCTCAGCTCCTTTTGTACGATGCCTGCCTGGATGCTGCCATGCTCCCACCTTGATGATAATGGACTGAACCTCTGAACCTGTGAGCCAGCCCAAATTAAAATTTAAATGTTGTCCTCATAAGAGTTGCCTTGGTCATAGTGTTTGTTCACAGCAGAAAAATCCTAAGACACACAACAAAAGGAATGACAGTTCAGAGTTTTATTTTAGAGAGTAGCTTGTAGTTTCCAATTCTTCAAACTATGCTTGTGTGGGAGGTCAGACCTCATATGCCCTCAATAGTCACTATCTCTCCAGTGCAAAAGCAAATACTCTCTAATTGAGAGGGCTCTACATCAGCCTACAACACTATGAATTACTCACTATTACTATAAACTAAATGCATCATATCATCTTCTCATTTATATCTGATTTTCTCAGATGATCTACTGCTTACAAATATTGGAATGCCAATGAAATTGGTTCTTCAAAGTCAAAGTTCGTAGAGTCACACGTATTAGTTCTGTTTTCTTTTCCCTGTTGCTCCTCCAAAATAGTATGGCAATGTCCCTAACCAGATGTTGGATTGGAGTGGGCAGGGACGAGAGTGATAAGCAACTCACAAAAAGCAGAGAAAGCCATAAACGCCCACAGAAGGCAGAGACCAGAACCGCTGGCAACAGTAACGAAGCCATACTTCTCCCAAACTGAGCAAGTGTCACGGTACTGACCTTCTTAATTTTGGAGTATATTATTGACCCTTCAGTAAAACTCATGAAATGAATGTCATTGCTTTTGTGACCATCTAACACCAATCTATCCATAACTGAAACCAGAAATGTGGATGAATGGTAGGCAGTAGCAAGTGTCTGATAGAGATTTCTCGCATGTGTTAGTCACTTCTCACTGTGATAAAATGCATAATAAAATAAAATTAAATAATGAAAGCTTTATTTTAGCTTGTCATTTCAAGAGTTTTCCAGATGGAGACAGGGATAAACCTTTAAAAAATCCCAGAGATCTGGCACTGAACCGATCCTACAGCTCCCTATACCCAAATCCCGTGGGGGAAAGAGCTGAACTCCCAGAAGTGCAGACAATCCTATGACCTCAGGACAGACCGCCACTTCTGCCCACTTCTGTCCACATTCCTGGCCTAAAAGGAAACTGCATAGTGCCTCTGGATATAGGAATATAGACCAACTGGTTTCTGCCTGCACCTGGATTGAACTGAATCAATACCACAGCTCCCTGCCCCCCAAATACCATGGGGAGAGAGCTGGACCCTCAAAAGTGCAGACACCCTTGAGAAACTAGAGGGGATAAGAAGTTTCTGCTCACATTCCTGACCCAAGAGGAAATTGGCTAGTGCCATCTGTGCCCCATGGGCACAGCGAACTATGCTCAGTCAGGGTTTCTGCCTGCACTGAGAGCTGAAAGCCTGTCTTCAGGAGCGCCTACACACCTGAGAGGTAAGACCAACTTTTCTGCTCCAAGTCACCTGCCTGGTGGACTCAGAACACACAAAGGCAGAAGACCTCTGGGAGAGGATACTTCTGGTTTCTGGCTGTGCCCAGAACTGAAATGAATGAGTACCACAGCTCCCTGCACCTAAATCCTGTGGGGGACAGAGCTAGACCGTCAGAAGAGCAGACACCCCAGAAAATTCAAAGGAGACAACTACTATTTGCCCACATTCCTGACCCAAGAGGAAATCGCTTAGTGCCATCTGTGCCCTCTAGGCAACAGGGAACTAGGAGCAGTCAGGAATCTTCTGGCCTATAGGAGGGCCAACCCGCTTTAAGAGACAGTAAAACAAGCTAACACCAGAGACAACCTGATGACAAGAGGCAAGCACAGGAACCCAAGCAACAGAAAACAAGATTGCTTGGCATCATCAGAGCCCAGTTCCCCAATGAAAGCAAATATTGGATATCCAAACACAGCGGAAAAAGCACGATTTAGATTTAAAATCACATTTATGATGATGATGGAGGACTTTAAAAAGGACATAAATAACTCCCTTAAAGAAATACAGGACAACACAAGTAAACAAGTAGAAGCTCTTAAAAAAGAAACACAAAAATCCCTTAAAGAATCCCTTAAAAATTACAGGAAAACCACAACAAAACAGGTGAAATAAACAGACAAAACTATCGAGGATTTAAAAGTGGAAATCGAAACAATAAAGAAAGCACAAAAGGAGACAACCCTGGAGATAGAAAAGCTGGAGAAGAGATCAGGAGTCATAGATGTAAGCATCACCAATAGAATACAAGAGATAGAAGAGAGAATCTCAGGGCCAGAAGATTCTTAGAAAACATCGACACAACCATCAAAGATAATGTAAAACACAAAAAGCACCTAGCCCAAAAAATCTAGGAAGTATAAGACAAAATGAGAAGAACAAACCTAAGGATAATAGGTATAAAAGAGAGTGAATACTCCCAACTTAATGGGCCAGTAAATGTCTTCAAAAAATTATAGAAGAAAACTTCCCTAAGCTAAAGAAAGAGATTCCCATAAACACACAGGAAGTCTAAAGAACAACAAATAAATTGGACCAGAAAAGGAATTCTACCTATCACATAATAGTCAAAACACCAAAATGCACAAAACAAAGAAAGAATAAGGAAGCAGCAAAGAAAAAAGGGAAAAAAAGAAAGCAGTAAGGGAAAAAGGTCAAGTTACATATAAAGGCAGAATTATCAGAATCACCAGAGACTGTGAAAGCCAGAAGATCCTGGGAAGATGTCATACAGACCCTAAGAGAATACAAATGCTAGCCCAGGCTACTATATCCAGCAAAACTCTCAACTAACATAGATTGAGAAACCAAGACATTCCATGACACAATATCTTTCTCCAAGTTCAGACTTACAAAGGATAATAGATAGAAAACTGCAACCTAAGGAGAGAAAATATACCCTAGAAAAAAACAAGTAAGAAGCAAATACACCCAAGAGGAGTAGAAGGCAGGAAATAATCAAACTCAGTCTGAAATCAACCAAGTAGAAACCAGGAGTACATGCTTTGAGAAAAATCAACAAGATATATAAACTGTTAGCCAGACTAACCAGAAGGCACAGACATAGTATCCAAATTAATAAAATCAGAAATGAAAAGAGAGACATAACAACAGAATCTGAGAATTGGTACAGAGACAGGCAGGTAGACCAGTGGAATAGAATTGAAGACCTAGAAATGAACGCATACACCTATGGTCACTTGATCTTTGACAAAGGAGCTAACACCATCCAATGGAAAAAAAGATAGCTTTTCCAACAAATGGTGCTGGATCAACTGGAGGTCACCATGTAGAATAATGCAAATCGATTCATTCTTATCAACCTGTAAAAGCTTATGTCCAAATGGATCAAGGACCTCCACATCAAACCAAATACATGCAAATTAATAGAAGAAAAAGTGGGAAGAGTCTTGATCACATGGGCACTCGGGAAATTTTCCTGAACAAAACACCATTGAGCTTATGCTCTAAGATCAAGACATGACAAATGAGACCTCATAAAACTGTGCACTATCATTAAGACAAGATGGCAACCAACAGTTTGGGAAAAGATCTTTACCAATCTTACATCCAATAGAGGACTAACATACAAAATATTCAAAGAACTCAAGAAGTTAGACTCCAGAGAGCCAAATAACCCTATTAAAAAACGGGATACAGAGCTAAAGAAAGAATTCTCAGCTAAGGAATATTGAATAGCTGAGAAGTTCTTTTTTTTTTTTCTGATTCTCATTGTTTGTTTTTTATTGATAATCTTTCCAATCCAAAATTCTGTATAATACTTTTAAAAAAATTTTTTAATTAGATATATTTCTTTACTTACATTTTAAATGTTATTCCCTTTCCCGGTTTTCTATCCATAAACTCCAATCCCTTCCCTTCCCCCTCGCCCATATGGGAATTCCCCTATATATCCCACTTGCTGCCCCCTCACATTCCCCTGCACTAGGGGTCCAACCTTGGCAGGACCAAGGGCTTCTCCTTCAACTGGGGCTGCTCAACATCCTTAGTCATCAGGGAAATGCAAATCAAAACAACCCTGAGATTCCACCTCACACCAGTCAGAATGGCTAAGATCAAATACTCAGGTAACAACAGATGCTGGAGAGGATGTAGAGAAAGAGGAACACTCCTCCATTGTTGGTGGGATTGCAGACTCATACAACCACTCTGGAAATCAGTCGGGAGGTTCCTCAGAAAATTGGACAATCCACTACCTGAGGACCCAGCTATACTTCACCTGAGCATATACCCAAAAGATGCTCCAACATACAACAAAGACACATGCTCCACTATGCTCATAGCAGCCTTATTTATAATAGCCAGAAGCTGGAAAGAACCCAGATGCCCTTCAACAGAAGAATGGATTCAAAAAATGTGGTACATCTACACAATGGAGTATTACCAAGCTATCAAAAACAATGACTTTATGAAATTCATAGGCAAATGGATGGAACTAGAAAATACCATCCTGAGTGAGGTAATCCAATCACAGAAAAATACACATGGTATGCGCTCAGTAATAAGTGGATATTAGCCTAAAACTTCGAATCACCCCAGATACAATCCACAGAGCTAATGAAGCTCTAGAAGAAGGATGACCAAAGTGGGGAGGCTTCACTGCTTCTTGAAAGCAGAAACAAAAATATTCATAGGAGAAGATATCGAGGCAAAGTTTGGAGCAGAGACTGAAGAAATGACCATTCAAAGCTTGCCCCACATGTGGCCCATATGTATACAGCTGCCAAAACTAGGTAAGATTGATGAAGCTAAGAAGTGCATGCTGACAGGAACCGGATATAGATGTCTCCTGAGAGACACAGCCAGAGCATGTCAAATACAGAGGCGAATGCTAGCAGCAAACCACTGAACTGAGAATAGGACTACCTTTGGAGAAATTAGAGAAAGAATTAAAAGAGCTGAAGGGGCTTGCAACCCCATAAGAACAACAATGCCAACCAACAAGAGCTCCTAGGGACTAAACCACTACCCAAAGACTATACATGGACTGACCCATGGCTCCAGCCACATATGTAGAAGAGGATGACCTTGTTTTGGGCACCAAAGGAAGGAGAAGCCCTTGGTCCTGTCTAGGTTGGAACCCCACTGTAAGGGAATGTTGGGGGTGGGGGTTGGCTGGATGGGAGGAGATGGGGAGGGGAATACCCTTATAGAAGAAGGGGAGTGGGAGGAGATAGGGGGTTTATGGACAGGAAACTGGGAAAGGGAATAACATTTGAAATGTAAATAAAAAAATTCCCAATTAAAAAAAATGTCCCAGAGACCTGGAATGTGAGAGGCTTCCAGGACTCAATGGGGATTGCGATAGCCAAAATGCCCAACAGTGAGTAGATAGAACCTGAAGAGACCAGCCCTAATAGATAGACATAGCCCCCCAGTGGAGGGATGGGGTTCACCCATCCACCTTCAAGATTTTTGACGAGGAATTGTTCCTATCTACAAGGCCCAGTGGTTGAGACACTGAGTGGTTGTGACAAGGTTATCTCAGGATCCTACCACAACGCCTCCTGGCATGATGAGCTGTTCCTTGGATCTGTGAGCCAAAATAAAACCTTCCTTTTAAAAAGTGCTCTTTGAAGACATTTTTATCACAGAAAACAAGACACTACAATTGATATACAAGCTTTGAAATGTAAGTCTTTGGAGTCCTTTCAGATTCTAGCCACATACTATGTTAGCTGAAACTACTGGTCACACGGCTTTAGATAAAATGAGAAACCAGCACACGGTGGTAAGATTTTGCTGATGTCCTGACTTACACTTATGTCTTCAAGTTTGGTTTCAGAATAACAGCAGAGAGTGAGACGACCTACATCCAGCACACAATTGATGTAAGAGCTTTGCTTAATGAACAGTAGACTTGGGCATTGGCTTGTTGACTAATACAATGTGCTGGTTCTATTAAATATAGAAATATAAATGGTGGTCCCTTCTATGTTAACTTCTCCAAAAACACTGTGTTAAAGAAGTTAAATTCTATTCCAAATTAACATAAATTTCTAAATCTCATTTGACTGAAAAAATACATATCTCAAAATTATTTGACTGCTTTCTTTTTCTCACCTCTCTTTTAAAGTTTTCCCTGAATAATCTTAACAGAGTTCACCAAATGCTATTAGTACCCCAATCAATGCTAACTCAGCTGAATAAGAGATATGATGTGAGTCTTCTAAGGCCAACCAAATAATACATGCTCTGACTCCACATTTGACATGGCTACTCATTATTCTCCACAACTTAGGATAATCACAATTTTTATAATCAAAGTGGAATCTTAATAATGATGTTGCCAAATTAAGTAACATGATCTGAAAGGAAACACATTGTTCAACCTTGTCTCCTGCAATGGAAACTGCACCACTGTGACTGAGCCTGAGGAAGAATGCCCTCTTCCTCATTCACTTCTTCTTCTCAGGCTCAACATCATCTTAAGGAGCCACCCGAAGATATCCTTTTTCTCTTATTACACTGCAATTGAGTACTAAAATCACTACAGCTCCAGTCATTACTTTCCTGAGGAGTTCTCCCAGTACCAGGCATAATCATGCAAGCCAATAAAGGTATAAAATAAATCACAATCATTTTGTAGCACAGTTGCAATAGAAAGGACCCACTCATTTTTCCTTAAAGCTTAAAATCGAAAAAATATTGTTCCTTTTAATTTTCAAGTTTTTTTCCTTTACCTGAAAATAAGGAATAACTGACTATGCATTTTGTGTTATACATTCAAGAAATTGAGGATTGGATAATATATTAATTAATTGATTAATCAATGTAATATGTTCCTTTAATATAATATGTTCCTTTCCAAATATTACTGCAAAAAGCATAAAAATTGTTCTCTTTTTTAAAACTTTTTATTAGATATATTCCTTTACATACATTTCAAATGTTATTCCCCTTCCCGGTTTCCTGTCTATAAGCCCCCATCCCCTGCCCTCCCCATTCCCCATACGGGTATTCCCCCTATACATCCCCTTACCGCCCCCCTCAACAATTCCCTGCCTTGGGGGCCCAACCTTGGCAGGACCAAGGGCTTCCCCTTCCACTGGTGCCCCAACAAGACTATTCTCTGCTACATATGCAGTTGGAGCCCTGGGTCAGTCCATGTCTTTCAGTAGTGGTTAAGTCTCTGGAAGCTCTGGTTGGTTGACATTGTTGTTCTTATGGGGTAGCAACCTCCTTCAACTCTTTCAAAACTTCCTCTAATTCCCCCCAAGGGGTCCTGTTCTCAGTTCAATGGTTTGCTGCTAGCATTGACCTCTGTATTGGACATGCTCTGGATGTGTCTCTCAGGAGAGATCTATATAATCTGGTCCCTTTCAGCATGCATTTTTTAGCTTCATCAATCTTATCTAGTTTTGGTGGAGATATATATATATATATATATATATATATATATATATATATATGGGCCACATGTGGGGCTGGCTCTGAATGGCCATTCCTTGAGTTGCTGCTCTAAATTTTGTTTCCATATCCCCTCCTATGGATGTTTTCCCCCTTTTAAGAAGGATTGGGAGCATCTGTATTTTGATAATCCTTCTTCTTGAGTTTCCTGTGGTCTGTGTATTGCATCGTGGGTAATTTGAGCTTTTGGCTAATATCTACTTATCAATGAGTGCATACTAAGTGTGTTTTTCTGTATTTGGATTAACTCACTCAGGATGGTATTCTCTAGTTCAATCCATTTGATTATGAATTTCATGAAGTCATCATTTTTGATAGCTGAGTAGTATTCCATTGTTTAGATGTACCACATTTTTTAATCCATTCCTGTGTTGAAGGGCATCTGGGTTCTTTCCATATTCTGGCTATTATAAATAAGTCTTCTATGAACATAGTGGAGCATGTGTCTTTGTTGTATGTTGGAGCATCTTTTGGGTATATGCTCAGGAGAAGTATAGCTGGGTCCTCGGGTAGTGGAATGTCCAATTTTCTGAGGAACCTCCAGACTGATTTCCAGAGTGGTTATACTAGTTTGCAATCCCACCATCAATGTAGTAGTGTTCCCCTTTCTCTACATCCTCGCCAGCCTCTGCTGTCACCTGAGTTTTTTTATCTTAGCCATTCTGACTGGTGTGAGGTAGAATCTCAAGGTTGTTTTGATTTGCATTTCCCTGATGACTAAGGATGTTGAACATTTCTTTAGGTGCATTTTGGTCACTGGATAATCCTCAGCTGAGAATGTTTTGTTTAGCTCTGTACCCCATTTTTAATAGGGTTATTTGGCTCTCTGGAGTCTAACTTCTTGAGTTCTTTGTATATTTTGGATATTAGCCCTCTATCAGATGTAGGGTTGTTAAAGATCTTTTCTCAATCTCTTGGTTGCCGTTTTGTCCTAATGACAGTGTCTTTTGCCTTACAGAAGCTTTGCAGTTTTATGAGATCCCATTTGTCGATTCTTGATCTTAGAGCATAAGCCATTGATGTTTGGTTCAAGAAATTTTCCTCAGAGCCCATGTGTCCAAGATTCTTCCCCACTTTTTCTTCTATTAGTTTGAGTGTATCTGGTTTGATATGGAGTTCCTTGATCCACTTGGACTTAAGCTTTGTACATGGTGATAAAAATGGATCGATTTGCATTCTTCTATATGCTGACCTCCAGTTGAACCTGCACCATTTGTTGAAAATGCTTTCTTACATTGGATGGTTTTACCTTCTTTGTCAAAGATCAAGTGACCACAGGTGTGTCAATTCATTTTTGGGTCTTCAATTCTGTTCCACTGATCTATCTGCCTGTCTCTGTACTAATACCATACAGTTTTTATGACTATTGCTCTGTAATACTGCTGGAAGTCAGGGATGGTGATTCCCCTAGAAGTTCTTTTAGTGTCGAGTATAGTTTTCTCTATCCTGGGTTTTTTGTTATTCCAAATGAATTTGCAAATTGCTTTTTTTTTTAATCTCTATAAAAATTGAGTAGGAATTTTGATAGGGATTGCATTGAATGTGTAGACTGTTTTTGGCAAAAGCATTTTTCTCTTAGTGTGTCCAACACATAATTAGTGAGTGACAGGGATGAGGATGGTCATTGTAACCCAACAGATGACTCATATCACTGTAGTGTACTTTACACTATGTGCTATTTGTGGCCTTCCCTTTTCACTATGAACATAAAAGATAGCACTGAAGTTCTCGTTTCAGAAATCATATGTCTCAGCTAGGAAGAAGAAATATATTTTTTCATCTTATACCATGATTTCACTTATAGGATTATGGAGAAACAAATAATTCATAAAACTTCAGAAGGGCACTAGGCCAAAAGCTATGTGAGTGCCAGGAGGAACTGTGTGTATAACACAGACATATGAGTTAATGACAGAATAAACCATATCATATTTGATGAATAGGTTTTATTTTTCAGTATTTTCTTTAGTTTTAATCCTTCCTACTCATTTGCAAACTGAAACAAAATTGAAAGTCAAAGTTTTCTCTGAACCAAAGTATTACATAATTATACACAATCATTCTGGGAAATGCCTAGAAGTCACTTAAAGGAGGGCCATAAAAATATCTAGATCTTAACACTGAACTAACAGTGAGGGAAAATGAGATGTGCTGTTTTGCACATGAATCTAGCATGAGAACAAAAGAGGGAAAATGATTAAATTTGCTAATATCTAAGAATCTCTGCCTAGTATTCAATCATCTTCTATCTATACCTGGTAATGAGATAGAATTGTATTGTAAATGTGTTATTCACTTGCATTTGTAATTTCAAAACCCAAATATTACATTTTAGATAACTATACTGCTATAAAACCAATCAGAATTACAACTCCTTCTGTGGATAAATATACTATTATCAAATTGCTTCACTTAGATAGTCTAAAAGGAAGACTCAAAAGTAGACTCCAGAGTTTTTTAATATTTATGTTTAAAAATCAATTAGTTCAAATGTTAGGGGTACCCAAACCAAGGACTTTTAGGTTGGATTTAAGCCTGTTCCATAAAAAGAAATCAATTCATGCCACTGTTCATGAGGCTATGAACCAGTAACTAAACATATTGCAGGCCTTAGTAGAAAACTTACTACTGCTTCTGATTTCTGACTGTGCCTGAGCTGACCCTGTGCCACAGCTCTCTGTACCCAGATCCCTCTGGGGAAAAGCTGGTCTCCCAGGAGTACTGACACACCTGAGAACACAGGTAAGACTACTGCTTCTGCTCCAAGGGACCGGCCTTGAACCCTCAGAACACAGGAATTGAAGAGCAGTCTAGGACAGATCCTTCCAGTTCCTGTCTGTGCCCTGAGTTGACCCTGTGCCACAGCTCTCTGTAACCAGATCATGTGCTGGAATAGCTGATCTCCCAGTAGTCCTGAAACACAGAGTTACAAGAGGGTCAAACTACTGTCAAAGACAGCAAGACCAGCTAAAACCAGAGGTAAGCAGAAGCAAAAGTCAAGGGCAAGACACTAAGCAACAGAAACCAAGGCCACTTGGCATGATCAGAACCCAGTTCCCAACCACAGCAAGCCCTGGATACTCCAACACATCGGAAAAGAAAGATTTTGATTTAAAATCATAACTCATGATGAGGTTAGAGGAATTTAAGAAAGACACAAATAAACTCCCTTAAAGAAATATAAGACTACACAGGTAAATAGGTAGAAGTCTTTAAAGAGGAAACACAAAAATCAAACAAACAGGTGAAGGAATTGAACAAAATCATCTAGGATCTAAAAATGGAAAAAGAAACAATAAATAAATCACAAGGGGAGACAACCCTGGAGATAGAAAACCTAGGACAGAGATCAGGAGTAATAGACACAAGCATTACAAGAGATAGAATAGGGACTCTTGGGGGGGGGGCAGAAGATACCACAGAAAACAATGACACAGCCATCAAAGAAAATGTAAAATGCAAAAAGCTCCTAGGGCAAAACATTCAGGAAATCCAGGGTACAATGAGGAGATCAAACCTAAGGATAATAGGTATAGAAGAGAGCGAAGATTCCAAACTTAAAGGGCCAGTAAATATCTTCAAAAATTATAGAAGAAAATTTCCCTAACCTAAAGAAAGAGATGCCCATAAACATACAAGAAATCTACAGAACTCCAAATAGATTGGACCAGAAAAAAAAATCCTCCCATCACATAAGAGTCAAAGGACCAAATGCACAAAACAAAGAAAGAATAAGGAAGCAGTAAAGAAAAATAGAAAGAAAGAAAGCAGTAAGGGAAAAATGTCAAGTATAAAGGCAGACTGTCAGAATTACACCAGATTTCTCACCAGAGAATATGAAAGCCAGAAGATCCTGGGCAGATGTCATACAGACCCTAAGAGAACACAAATGCCAGCCTAGGATACTATATCCAGCAAAACTCTCAATTAACATAGATGGAGAAATCAAGATATTCCATGACAAAACCAAATTTACACAATGTCTTTCCACAAATCCAACACTACAAAGAATAGTAGATGGAAATCTTCAACACAAGGAGGGAAAATACATCCTAGAGAAAGCAAAAATGTAATCTCTTTGCAAGGAACCCAAAGGAAGAGAACCAGACACACACATAATTCCACCTCTGTTTAAAAAAAAAAGCAACAATCACTATTACTTAATATCTCTTAACATCAATGGACTCAATTCCCCAATAAAAAGACATAGACTAACAGACTGGAGGACCCAGCATTTTGTTGTATACAGGAAACACACCTCAGAGACCAAGACAGACACTACCTCAAAGGAGAAGGCTAGAAAACAGTTTGCTAGCACATTGTCTGAAGAAACAAGCTTGATTAGCCATTCTAATATGGAATAAAATCAACTTTCAACCAAAAGCTGTGAAGAAATATATGGAAGGACACTTCATTTTCATCAAGGTAGACTCTCAATCCTGAATATCTGTGCACCAAATGCAAGGCACCTACCTTCATAAAAGAATCCATACTACTTAGCTCTATTATGATGGGTGTCATTTCCCTAATTTCTTTCTCAGCTTGTTTCTCTTTTGTGTAGAGGAAGGATACTGATTTATTTGAGTTAATTTTATACCCAGCCAGTTTGATGAAGATGTTAATCAGGTTTAGTAGTTCTCTGGTGGAACTTTTGGGATCAATTAAATATATTATCGCATTATCTGCAAATAGTGATATTTTGACTTCGTCCTTTCCAATGTGAATCCCTTTGATTTCCATTTGTTGTCTGATTGCTCTGGCTAGGACTTCGAGAACTAGATTGAATAAGCAGGGAGAGAGTGGGCAGCCTTGTCTAGTCCCTGATTTTAGTGGGATTGCTACAGGTTTCTCTCCATTTAGTTTGTTAGCTACTGGTTTTGCTGTATATGGCTTTTACTATGTTTAGGTATGGGCCTTGAATTCCTATTCTTTCCAGAACTTTTATAATGAAGGGGCATTGAATTCTGTCAAATGCTTTCTCAGCATCTAATGAAATGATCATGTGGTTTTATCTTTCAGTTTGTTTATATAGTGGATTACATTGATGGTTTTCCATATATTAAACCATCCCTGCATACCTGGGATGAAGCTTACTTGATCATGATGAATGATTGTTTTGATGTGCTCTTGCATTCAGTTTGCAAGAACTTTTTGAGTAATTTTGCGTCGATATTCATAACGGAAATTGGCCTGAAGTTCTCTTTCCTTGTTTGGTCTTTGTGTGGTTTAGGTATAAGAGTAATTGTGGCTTCATAGAAGGAATTTGGTAGCGCTCCATCTGTTTCAATTTCATAATAGTTTAGATAGTATTGGTATGAGTGAAAGATCTGTATGATAAGAACTTCAAGTCTCTGAAGAAAGAAATTGAAGAAGATCTCAGAAGAGGGAGAGATCTCCTATGCTCATGGATTAGCAGGATTAAAATAGTAAAGATGGTCCTCTTGCTGAAAGTAATCTACAGATTCGATGCAATCCCCATCAAAATTCCAACTCAATTTTTCATAGAGTTAAAAGAACAATTTGTAAATTCATTTGGAATAACAAAAAAAAAACCAAGATAGCAAAAACTATTCTCAACAATAAAAGAACTTCTGGAGGAATCACCATCCCTGACCTCAATCTGAATTAGCAGTCAATGGTGATAAAAACTGTATGGTATTGGAACAGAGAGGCAGGTAGATCAATGGAATAGAACTGAAGATGCAGTAATGAAGCCATACACCTTTGATCACTTGATCTTTAGCAAAGGAGCTAAAACTATCCAGTGGGAAAAAAAGATAGCATTTTCAACAAATGGTTCTGGTTAAACTGGAGGTCAGCTTGTACAAGAATCCAAATCGATCCATTCCTATCTCCCTGAACAAAGCTCAAGTCCAAGTGTATCAAAGACCTCCACATAAAATCAGATACACTCAAATTAATACAAGTGGGGAAGAGCCTCAAACACATGGGCTCTAGGCAAAATTTCCTGAACAGAACACCAGTGGCTTATTTTCTAAGGTCAAGAATTGACAAATGGGAACTCATAAGATTGCTAAGCTTCTGTAAGGCAAAGGACATTGTCATTAGGAAACACTAGCAACAAACTGATCGGGAAAAGGTCCTTACCAATCCTACAACTGATAGAGGGCTAATATCCAATATATACAGAGAATTCAAGAAGTTTGACTCCAGAGAATCAAATAACCCTATTAAAGATGGGGTACAGAGCTAAAGAAAGAATTCTCAGCTGAGGAATATCAAATGGCTTAGAAGTACCTAAAGAAATGTTGAACATCCTTAGTTATCAGGGATATAAAAATCAAAGGAACCCTGAGATTCCACCACACAACAGTCAGATTGGCCAAGATCAAAATCTCAGGTGACAACAGATGCTGGTAAGGAAATGGAGAAAGAACATTCTTCCATTGTTTGTGGGATTGCAAGCTGGTACAACCACTCTGGAAATCAGTCTGAATGTTTCTCAGAAAATTGAACATAGTAATATCTGAGTACCCAGCATATACACATCTCTCCCAGGCATATACACATATGATGCTCCAACATATAACAAAGACAGATGCTCCACTATGTTCATAGCCACCTTATTTATAATAGCCAGAAGCTGGAAATAACCCAGATGTCCCTCAACAGAAGAATTGACACAGGAAATATGGTACATTTTCAGCTATTAAAAACAATGACTTCATGAAATCCTTTGGCAAATGGATGGAACTAGAAAATATCCCAAGTGAAGTAACCCAAACACAGAAAAACACACATGCTATGCATGCACTGACAAGTGGATATTAGCTAAAAAGCTTGGATTCCCCAATATACTATCTACAAACCACATGAAGTTCAAGAAGAAGGATGACTCAAGTGCGGATGCTTCAGTCCTTCTTAGAAGGGGTAACAAAAATATTCACAGGAGGAAATACAGAGACAATGTTTGGAACAGAAACTGAAGGAAAAGCCATTCAGACACTGCCCCAACTGGGTATCCAGCCCATATGCAGTCACCAAACCCAGACAATATTGCTGATGCCAAGAAGTGCATGCTGACAGGAGCCTGATATAGCTGTCTCCTGAGAGGCTCTGCCAAAGCATGAAAAATATAGTGGCAGATGCTTCCAGCCAACCATTGAACTGAGAATGGGGCCCATAATGGAAGAGTCAGAGAAAGGATTGAAGGAGCTGAAGGGGTTTGCAACCCCATAAGAACAATAATTCCAACAAACCAGAGTTCCCAGTGACTAAATCACCAACCAATGAGTACACATGGACAAACCCATGGCTTTAGCTGCATATGTAACAGAGGATAGACTTTTTGGGCACCAATGGGAGGAGAAACCCTTGGTCCTGCCAAGGCTCAATGCCCCAATGTATGGGAATATCAGGGTGGAGAGGCAAGAAGGTGTTGGTGGGGGAACACCTTCATAGATATTGGGAGGGCTGATGGGATGGGGGTTTATGGCTGGGAATCTGGGAAAGGGGATTATATTTGAAATGTAAATAAAAAATATCCACTAAAAAAAAAAGTAATAAAAGAAAATCTACTACTATTATTCTGCTAAATAAATATAGTATGAAAATGACTGCTATGACTTATTACTATATCCTTAGATCAATACATCTCTCAATACTCATCAACAATATTCTTGTTGCAGTAGATGGCATTTAACAGCAACCCATAGCTAGTCAAAGAGCAGAGAATAAGTGAATGTGGCATGCTTAGATCTACAGATGACATATGTATCACAACTCTTTCTTCAGTGCTTAGGGATCTCATAAAAGGAGAAGTGAAAAGATTGTGACAGGTATGGAGGAAATGGACAACTTAAAAGAGATAATGTCTTCTAGACTCTACACAGAAATTGCACATATGTATTGACAGTGACAGCATGCATAATATGAGCCCAAACTCAAGCAAAACAAAATTTAAGCATGAAGAGAGCGGGTGCTCATAAAGTCCCTCTCCTAACTGAGGAGCTACTGGAATTTGATACCTTCTTTTCTTTATTTGTGTGACATCTGGTATATTGGCAATGCTCTACAGCAAGTCCCAAGGGAAGAGTGGTTGGGAAATATAAACTGGAACCACTAGATTTAAAAGGACAAAGAAAAAAGGAAAGAAAGAGAGAGAGAAAAAGGGGGGGAAAGGGAAAGAAAGAAAGAAAGAAAGAAAGAGAGAGAGAGAGAGAAAGAAAGAAAGAAAGAAAGAAAGAAAGAAAGAAAGAAAGAAAGAAAAAGAAAGAAAGAAAGGGAAAGGAAAGAATGAAGAAAGGAAGGAAGGAAGAGAGAGCAAGAGACAGAGAGCTGTCAGTAATTTGTGTGGATTGTTAGATGTGAGTAGATCTGAGAGGAGTTTAGAAAGGAGTGAATATAATTAAACTGCTGGGAGCCAACCCTGGCTGGTCCTTCTTCATTGGTTCTTCTTTAGGCAGAAAGGAGGGAAGAACATTGGCATTGTGGGGGGGGGGGGTTTGGGAGAGACAATAAATACTTGGTCTTACTATATATTTAGGGTTGCTGTATAATAATTAAAGATTACCTATCTTAAGTCTAAGTCACTTTTAAGTTGTCAGTTACTATTTCAGTAGCTGGCCTGCCCCCTGAGTTCCTCTGAGGAGACAAACCATTTAGCACCTCTTTCTTAAACAGCAAGGGATTATGTAAAGTAGCCTTTGTTCTATTTTACACAGTAACTGCATGGCTCAAACCCCCAGTTAAAGTCACCAGAAGAAAAAGGGACACTTTGAAAAATAATTTTAACATTTATTTCTAAGTTCTAAAAGGGTTTCTATGAAAGTTATAGAAGAAAAAGGAAAAGGAGTTGTCTCTGCTCTTAGTCTTCAGTGCTGTACATCTTACAGAATACATGACAACAGAGTAAAAAGTTCATTATGAGCTTACTCATAAATGCAACTCATGAACTGAATACAAAGTTTACAACAGAGAATGTTTACATGCATATCCATGAAATGGACTAATTATCTGGCTAAATACTCATCATCTGCCACTAGTTCTACAGGTTCAAGGAGAAGTAAATGCTATAACTATTGTGACTATGTTTTAGTGAAGTTTTGTATAGATAAACCCAGTCAGCATTTTATCTTCTATCCTTACACCTATAGTAAATCATTAGTTCCCTTTTATGACTTTGGTTGATGGTTTTATAACTCATTGTAATGTGTTCTAAGTTGCAAATGACTGCTTGCTATCTCAGAAGCAGTTAACTGGTGACATTTGAAGATTTGTAGAGTTCTTGTTGCAGTTTTGATTACTAGAGAGAACTTAATTGTGATCCTATTATAAAAGAGCTTAATAATTACTAATGTAAGTTTACGAATTCTTATATGATCATCATTAAGAATTACAAAGCCATCTATTTGTCTATATAGCATCACTACAAGATGGTACATCTTCATTGTTCTGAAGAAATCTACTCAAAAGAATGGGCTAATGCCTAGTGATTGTTCCATGTATTTAATAATAACAGAAAAAGCATATTAATAGCGGTAATGAAATCTCCTGGGCATTGCCTAAAGGAGCAAATCTGTTGTAGTTATTTTTTCATCCATGGCAGAACTATCTTAGGAAGATCACCTGCTAGTTTTTAGCTTCCCTTAGATGGCTTCTGGCATTAAAGTATATTGTTGGCAATTCTTGGATAATTAATAGAAATGCTGCTTTAAAATATTCTAACTCCAAATAGCTGTTTTAAAAAGACATACAAAAAAATCTATGGACTCAACAGTTATGTATTGACCCTATATACAGATACATGTATGAGTCATAAAATCTAGCCCTTAAGTAACTATAATGAAAAAGACTAAAATACTTACTTTTAAAGATTTACATACATGAACGAACTATTATTTTAAAGGTTCTGTATTGATTAGCAATGTGTTTAATTTAAAGATTATTTCTTCAATGTTGTATGCTAAATGAAAATAAATTGTTAAAGATACTTTAATACTTAAGAGTTATTGTAGTGTAAATTGAGAGATAGCTCAGTAGGTAAAGAATTTGTTATGCAAGCATGAGGAGCCAAATTTAATACTCAGAAATTATATAAATAAGACATATGCTCATAACTTCAGTTATACCAATATGGGAATAAATGAATCCCCATTCAAAGCCTACTTGGCAACTTCCAGGATAATGAAATATTATATCACAGAAAAAATATGAAGACAAAATCCCACAATCTAAAATAGATGACACCTTAGGTTTGCTAGCCAAGACTGAAGGCAGTCCTCTTGCATCCACATGTTGTTCACACATATAATTGTAATATATATGTTCATATATAGAGAACACATTCATATATAGAGAAAGCCTGTGTGGTGACCATAGAATCTTTAAAATAGGAAAAATTTAAAGATGTTATTATATATGTAAATGTATATACACATATGCAATATATAATAGAAACCTGTATGTTTTATATTCAACATCTTTATTAAACTATTTGGCATAATTTTAATTTAAGTGTTTGAGAAAAATTGTCTCCCTCAAACCATGTATATATCATTTTTAGCATAATATCATTATTGAGTCTTTGGGAAATTCACATTACAAACCCAACCATTCACTTCTCAGTCCTTCCATGTCAGGCTCCCTACCCTTGTGATACCAAAAAAAAAAAAAAAACACCCAAAACCAAAACCAAACCAAAACAAAACAAAAAAGTAAAACCACTACCACTACAACAAACTCACTGAAGAATGGTTAAGCTCAGTGGCCTGCCCCTTAAATAAAACTGAGTCTTTCCTTTCCTGCACCCCTAAGAGAAGCCATCAATTATGAAGACTACTATGAAGCCAACAATTATGAAGCATCCTTATTACACTTTAAATTGTTCTCTTTGATTGACTCCTGTTTTTTAACAAAAATATTGTATATAGAATAAATATTCAGAGAAAGAAAATTGCCTCAGCAAGCTAGTTAATACAGAGTATCCATGTATTAAGTCTTCCTAACTAAAGAGAAATGCAAAAAAAGGGAATGAAGAAGTAACTGTTCATCCTTCAAGAATAGTGTCTAACAATGAAAATAATAACAGGCACTTTACAAGTAATGGAAGTCCAAATCTTAAGCAGTTTAGAGAATTCCACGATTAATCTGCTATACACTAGAGGCAACAAACAGATTATTTTAGTGAAAATGTAGCAACTCATTATACAGATGTCCCTAACCCCATTAACTTTGACCTAGAACAGCACTATGAAAACTTTCACTATCAGCTGACACACAAAACAGCAAGGCTGAGCTGATGATCCTCTCCAATTTGTGATACCCAGATACTCATAGCTGTGAGGGCATCCATAGGGGTGTGGCCTGCATAACACATATCACACTCCTCAAAAAAGTAATTCTTCCAGCTCCAAAAGTTATAAATTGTAAGTAACTCATCAACTAAGAGTGGGACTTGTGAGATCTTCACATTCTAATGCTGGAATGGTGATGGGATTGATCTCATAACAGTTTTGTATAAAGAATAATAGCTACTATGAAAGCACGAGTGCAGTGGTCTTGTCACATCCTGAAGATACTGTTTCACTCTGTTCCCTAGCCACTGACTCTCACAATCCTTCTACCTCCTCTTCCACAAGGGTCCCGGAGCCTTGGAAAGGATGGGGATAGCATACATGAGGTGCCACTATGGCTCAGAGAGAAGGTGCCAAGATGGCTTCCACCAAACATTTGACCTGAGATAACAGAAGGACCCCGATGGTAAAAGGAGAAAAGCAATTCTGACAAGTCGTCCCCTAACCTTGCCAGCACACTGTTGAAGTGGATTTGGCCTAATGTTATTTATGTTATGATGTTAATTTTGGTCCCCAAAACTGCTTACAAAAGTGTTTGCATGAAAGCCACTGATAGAACCTGCCCCCTATTAGCTCAGATTGGTAAATAAAGATGCCAGTCTGGTCCCGTGTTTCTAGTAAAACCATTTTGTAAGAAAGTCAGTCTTTGGCCCTTGCCCTCTCAGAACTGTGATGTCCGTGATCATGGCAGTCCATTTTCCTAACAATTGTGATAATGTACTGTGAAAGATGAAAATTTTGAGTATATTCTCTGTGAGGCATAAAATCGTGAATTGGTAGAACTATGAGCATTTGCTTGTTATGAGAGGTCTTAAGGAAACTTGCCTTGAGAGCAAGTTTGAGTCTGGAACATCACTGGAATAAGTTCAAAGAAAAGCAATATATAGCTCTTCACTTGCATGCATGAACACAATGTGACTCTTCAAAGTTTGGGGATGTGAACACAATATATGATTCTTCAGAGTATGGGTACATCTGATAAGAATTGGAATGACTGTGTACTCTGCTCCTTGACCAATAAAATCTCAGTTATGAAAGAGTAAAAAAGAAAACAAAACAAAAAGGACAGACAAAGATGGGACTTTTAGGATTTCTGAGTTTGAGAGAAAGAAAGGAGAAAGAGAGGAGCATAGGCCATACCAGCCATGTAAGAATTTCTGATAAATGGCCCTAATGGCCACTTCCCTGACTGGCTTTAGGATAACAGAGATGAAATATAGATTTTAAGGATGTTAACTCTGGGATATTGGAGGGAAGTGTTTGCTAGTTTCAGGAAATATGAGAAATGCCCAGCTTTTGAGACATATCAAAATTAACTGGCATATACATGTGTGTTTCATTTTTGACTCCAGAGAGCTCTTGGGCAGGTGAGTGCATGCAACCTTTTGGGAGCAAAGAGTGGGTTAACCAACTACCACAACACTTTTTAGTACATATGCATAATCACTCTCCCATACAAGTACACATAAGTAAAGTAAAATTTTGCAGTTTAAAAATATAATGACACCTGAATCCAACAATGGAAAATATATGTATAAGCTAACAATCATCTTCAGATAAAAAAAAAAGAAGTCCTAATTCCAAAAACCTTCAAAGTGGTAGCTTAAACATTGCTGCATTGTTTAAGAAACTTTGGAAACTCAGTATGACTTCCATACTAAATCGGGTTCTCTGATAACAGACCCAGGGCTATCATTCTTTGGAGTAAGGTTTGCAGTTTGGTAAAGAATCCATGGCTTAACCAAAAGGAAACATATTTCTAATTTATGTTAAAAGGAACTTGAAGCTTAAATGAGCTGTCCAGAGTCTTTATAGATTAAGATCTTGTATTTCTGCAATTAAATCTTTTTGAGCTTATCTTCTGTCTTCCACCTCACTATAGGCACGTTTTTTTGTACACTGTGTAAAGGTTATCCTTGTATTGCTCAAATGCTGATTTGTCTGCCCTCATATCTTATTTCAATCTAGTCTTGGGATATGGTTTTGTTACTTTTATTCTTACAAGCTCCTCTCTTAAGTTTGTATAAACATTGCTAGTCATACATTCTCTGACTTGCCAATAATAGCCATTGAACCAATACAGAGCCTTAGCGATAATAGGTGGGGCTCCCAATTCTCAGAAAAGTGGAAGGAGTGATAGGAAATGAAGGAGAGAGAAGTGGAGATAACATCAGAAGAGAGCTGGAACAAGAAAGGACAAAAAATTCAAGTATGATGGGAATGTTGTCTGGGAGGAAGCCTAGAGGTTTCGAATGGGATAGTAATTGCTCAGTACTTGGCTGAAAGCAATTTTTAATAAATCTTAGTATCTCTGCATGATTTGGGGGGTATTACTGGTTAAGAAATACAACTGCCAGATTAGGTCAATGTTTACACTTACATTAAAAATAATTCACTTTACAAATTTTGTTAAAATGATCATTAATATTCTGTATAAATTAATTAATGCTGGAAAGTAAGATGGCAGAAGCTATTCCTTAACCAGCTAGTCCCCCAAATAACCACACAGGGACCTCTTAATATTTCAAAATTAGGCTTTAGCTGAGCAGACTATCAACTAGCTCATCTATGTTAGCCCAACCACTAGCCCCAATCAGCCATGCGGCTAGCTACACCTTCCAGATCAGTAATCATGTCTGTCTCTTCTCCTGACCCTGACAAAAAACCTTCCTTTTTTATTCCCAGAATTTTCCCCCTCCTAGAACATCCTAACTATCTCTCTCTACTCCCAATCACAGGCTTTAGCCTTTTATTAACCAATTAACTTGGGAAACAAGGTTTGCCCAACAAAACTGCTGTATCTGAGAATTTGCTAGTCTTGGGCAACCAGATCTAGGAGTACAGAGTTTAGCATTTGAATACACAATAGCATACAACCAACCCCAACACCTTACTATTACAAAAAATAACTTTGTATACTTTATTCTTGCTTCAATCTAGCCATAAGGAAAAGCAGACAGCCAGAGAGTATTTTCAACCCATTTGATTTCTGATTAATGGCTAAAACCTTTTCGCTCATATAAATGAGTAGTTATTGTCCTATATTCTTTTATAAGAGATGGACTGCACAGAAAAAAAACCAACTTTAAAACATTATCAAAATTCATCTCTCTCATCCTTCTTTTTGAAATATTTAACAATCAGAAAGCATTCAAACGCTTGGGGGAGCTCTGATGATCATTTCTTGGCCCAGATCCATGCTGCAGTATCCCTTTCACGTTAGTTTCTTTATCCAAATGAAAAATTGAGATACTTTGAGCTATTTTCTACTCAAATGACCACAGGAAAAAAGAATTGATTTTCAAGCATGTGGGATACTGTGATGGTTCAAATATATTTGACCTAGGTAATTAACCTTGTTAGGAGGTGTGGCCTTGTTGGAGGAAGTGTGCATTTTGGGGGGAGACTTTGAGACCCTAATCCTTGCTCCCCTGAGACAGCTTTCTCCTGGTTGCCTTTGGAGCAAGATGTAGAACTCTCAGCTCCTGCAGCACCATGCTTGCCTAGATGTTGCCATGCTTCCAGTCATGATGATAATGGAGTAAACTTCTGAACCTGTAAGCCAGCTCCATTTAAATGTTGTCCTTTATAGAAGTTGCCTTGATCATGGTGTCTCTTCACAGAAATGGAAACCCCAAGTAAGACAGGTAGAAGAGAGCATATCTGAAGAATTCTTAAGAGTAGAGATAGTATATTTCACTAGTATGTAATTTGGCAAGTCACCAAACTTCTCAATAATAATATTAGCTCAATAATTTGAGCTAGTCAGCTAGTCTGAGCTTTGAAAGTGTAAGCGAAAACCTTCCCTACCCAAGTTACTTTTTATCATGATGCTTCTCATTGTAACTAAAACCTAACTTAGGACACCTGACACACATGAAGGCATACAAAGGACCAGTGAATGACCTAAAAGTATGATTTTTGGCCTAATGATACCACTTATAGTAGTGTGATGTTTGTCCTCTCTGGCCCCATAGTTCTATTCTCGTTGAAATGCTGGGATGCTATCATGTCATCATTTATTTGAACACTTAGTGATAGTAATAATTTTTAGTATTTTCACAGTTATAAATATAAGTGGATTTTTATTCCTTTTAAAAGGCTCATTTTTTTGTTTTATGTGAATGTGTGTAGTTAAATACCTACCTACCTACCTACCTATCTACCTACCTACCTACCTTCATACATACATACATATAAGCTCTACAGATATGAGGGTGTGATAGGGTGGAAATCCCATAGAAATGGAGTTACAGAGGGTACAGGTGTTTGGAAGCCATCTATTGTGAGTGCTGTGATCAAAACCTAGTTATCTGGAAGAACAATATGTGCGTTGAAGAGTTGAACCAAGGCTCTAGTCCCATAAATAGATTTCTGCTTTTCAAGATAATTTGTGTGTGCATGGGTATGTGTGTTTACATGTACACATGTATGAGCACGCAACACAAGGGCATATGTAAGTCAGACAACAACTTGCAAGAGTTGATTATCTTCTTCCATCATGCGAATCTCAGGAATGAATAGGACTCAGACCACCACATGCACAGGTGTCTTTTCTCCCTGAACCCTTCTGACATCTCCTAAATATGTTTAATCTTTCATATTCTTCCCTCTAACACAATTAGTACACAACACCAGGTATTTTGTCATTTTCTGGTAGCCTATCATTAACACTTCAAAGTGATTAAACATGAGTTTTTGTTTTAAAATCGTAGTGTTTTACTTGATACAACTCTGGCCATTTCATATTCTTCTATCTGGTTAGCTTGACGGAAAAAATTATTCCAGTAATGTTTTTTAATCTATTTCAAATTATCTACCCCTCTGCTTTTACAGCCCCCTCCTCATCAATTTTCAGGACCTGAAAGTTTCTATTAATATTCATAAAATGATACTCTTTACTGTTTTATCTTAATTATTTCATATTTTATTCATTTTCTTAACTTCTATATTTAAAAGTCTTAATTAAGTATATTAATGCTCTGGATATGTTCTTTGATGGTGAAATAATAATTACTATTTAATATATATCTATTTGTGTAGTAGATATTGCTTCTCCAATGGCTTATGAAGCAAAATGAAGAGTTCCAGTTCCATTGCCCCCTCATTTTCTCTGACAATTCATGTGAATTTGAGCAGTAGCAGTAAGTTGGCACTAGACATAAATTTTTATCAAAAACATAATTGTAAAGTTGTGGAAAATATCTCTAACAATGATTGATTAGGTGAATATCTCTACATATATATATATATATATATATATATATATACAAACACACACACACACACACACACACACACACACACACACACACACACACACACACACATATATACCTAATCTTATCAACTCAGGAAACTGAGGGAAGAGTACAAGAAATTTTAAATAGGACATAGAGCAAGGTAAACTTGATTTTAGTGAGACACTTTCGAAAAATAAAAGTTTAAAAACAAAAACAGAGCAGGAGTAGAGGGGGGCGAGCACCTCCACTTGCCTAGCCTGCAAATGCTTGAGTTACAATTTACAGCACTAAAATAAACAAGTTCATGAATGAATTATAAGGTAACAAAGAGAGTCCTAATCCAGATTGTCACACATTCTCTATCTGGGTGGAAAAAAAATACAATAAAAAAGTTATGCTATCATAGGAAAATGTGAAGCAAAACTAGAGATTCAAAACAAATTAGGTTGATTCTTGCACATGTAAATTCTGTGAACAAAACAGAATTATCAATTGAATTATATTGCACTTTACATGAAGCAACCAACTTCAGTGATTCATAATGCTTGTAATCAGTGTAGAAACGGGGGCTTAGAATTTTTTTTTAATTCCAGAGTGAGTAATAAGATGAGCTGAAATGTTTTGCTTGTTCTACAACTTTGTATTTCATATTAGAATAATAATTTTTCCCTAGTGGCTGGGCTTTATTAATTAATTTATTCATTCACTTTAAAAATAATATCACAAAATAAAATATAATAAGGTAAAGCATCACTTCAGATTGAACAAAACAAGTCAAACAAAAGCTGGAGTAGGGGGGAGATCACAATAGAAGGCACGAGAACCAGAGACCTACTCATTTGCTCACTGGAAATGACATAAAAACACTAAAGTGGAAGCTTTAAATAAATGCAGAAGATCTGGGACAGATTGTCTAGACCATGTGCATGTTGTTTCAGTCTCTATGAATTCATATGATCTCTCCTAGAGTTGGTTTAGAGGTCTTGTCTGCTTCAACTGAATTGTTACTTACTGCTGTGTGAAGTAAAAGTACATTAGCCAATAGAATGACAATGAATATATCAACTATGCCAGGATAGGCATCTTGTTCAGGAGCAGTTCAATAACATATAGTGGTCTTTACAGACTTGGTGTGTGCTTTTACCTGGTTCTAGTTTGGTAGAATGTTTGTTTTGTGGGGAAGGCAAAGCTTCATTTTATTTTCTTGGTTTTGGAAGTTTTGCTGATTTTTTTTGGATGAGGATTTGTCTAACTTTCAGGAAGAACTTAATAGTCAGTGGGTAGTGCGGGGAAAATCTGCTGAAAGGATTGTGGGAGGGAAAACTATGATAAAAATATTTAAATTTTAAAATTGCTTTAAAAGATAATATGAAATAAATAAAAATGTACTACAAATAATAACTTTTCATTATTTTTAAATTATTTAATCAATGAGAATAATTTAGTCTGTGAATTGTATTATGGCTATTCTGAACGTTTTGTTAGTACACAACTCATGTTCTTTTGGGTCTGGGTTATCTCACTCAGGATTATTTTCTAATTCTAGCCATTTGCCTCCAAAATGCATAATGCCCTCATTTTTAATAGCTGAGTAGTAGTCTATTGTGTAAATAAACCACATTTTCTATATCCATTCTTCCGTTGAGGTACATCTGAGTGGTTTCCAGATTCTGGCTATTATAAATAAGACTTCATGAACATACTGGAGCATGTGACCTTGTGACATGGTGGAGCAACTTTTCCGTATATGTTGAGGAGTGCTATAGCTGGGTCTTCAGGTAGAACTTTTTCCAATTTTTTGAGAAACTGCCAGACTGGTTTTCTGTTTGCAATCCCACCAGCAATGGAGGAGTGTTCCTTTTTCTCCACATTCTTACCAGCATGCACTGTCCCTTGAACTTCTGATCTTACCCATTTTGATTAGTATAAGGTGGAATCTCAGGTTTGTTTTAATTTGCATTTCTCTGATGACTACAGGTTTTGAACATTTCTTTAAGTGCTTCTCTGCCGTTCAAAATTTCTCAATTGAGAATTATCTGTTTAGTTCTGTACCCCATTTTTATTGGTTTATTTGCTTTTCTGGAGTCCAACTTTTTGAGTTCTTTGTTCATTTAGAACATTAGCCATCTAATGGATATAGAATAGTAAATCTCTAGTGGATGTATGGTTAGTAAAGATATTTTCTCTACAACTAACAGACCATATGAAACTTAACAAGATGGAAGGCACAGTGTGGACATTTCAATCCCACTTAGAAGGGAGAACCAAATAATCATGGGAGGCAGAAGAAGAAGGAACCTGGGTGGGAGGAGGGGTGGAAGGGTGGCAAGATCAGGTATGAGAGGAAACAGGAAAAAAACCAGAGAGCCAGGAAACTGAATAGAAATATGGAGCAGTGTGGGTTGAGGGATGGGAACCTCAAGAATGTCCCAGACACTAAAGATGTGAGAGGCTCCCAGGACCAAATGGGGATGACCTTAAACTGAAATGCACAACTGTGGGGAGATGAAAGAGACAATCTCAAGGAGATAGACATAGCCCTGTGAGACATGGGGCCACTCACACATCTTCAAAATTTTTGATCCAGAATTGTTCTTGTCTAAAGGAAATGCAGGAACAAAAAAATGGAGCTGAGACTAAAGGAAAGGCCATTCAGACACGGGTCCAACTTGGGATCCATCCCATGTGCAGGCACCAAATCCTGACACTAGTACTGATGATTTGTTATGCTTGCAGACAGGTGCCTAGCATGGCTGTCCTCTTGAGAGACTCTATCAGCAGCTGACTGAGACAGATGCATATACTTACATCTAACCATTGGACTTATCTAGGGGACCCCATGAAAGAGTTAGAGTAATGACTAAAGGAGCTGAAGAGGAATGCAACCCATAGGAAGAACAACAGTGTCAACCAACCAATACCCTTCAGAACTGCCAGAGACTAAGCCATCAACCAAACAGTAAACGTGGGCTGGTCCATGGCCCTGAGTACATATGTAGCAGAAGACTACCTTGTATGGCCTCAGTGAGAAAGAGTACACTTAATCCTGTAGAAACTTGATGAACTGTAGCTTCAGGGATGAGATAGGAGTGGGTGGGTGAGTTAGGGAGCACCCTCTCAGGAGCAAGGGGAGAGGCAGGGGTGAGGAACTCATGAAAGGAGGACCAGGAAGAGGGGCAACATTTGAAATGTAAATAAATAAAATAATCATTAAAAACAAAAATGAGAATAATTTATCTATTAATGGTACAGTACGATATTTATATTACACCTATACAGTATGCACTGATCAAATTCAAATCACCATCACTTGTCTTTCATAATAATTTTCTATATATTTTATTCATATGTGTGTGCATGCATGTGTGCATGTGCATGTGTGTGTGTAAAGTATGTTTGTATTTGCCTATTATGGGTTGCACGGGGAGGTCAGAAGGCAACTAGTGGCAGTTGGTTCTCTGGCTCTCCTCTTCTACCATAAGGATCTAACTCAGGTGTTAGTCTTTGTACCAACTTCTTCTAAATTTGAAACAGTATGCCAACTCATTCTTAGTCATTTGAAAACATTAAATATTTTAATAATGTTAATAATTTTTAAAGGGTGTAATTTTTAAATTGACATTGTTAGAAATTTATATATATATGCATATTAAAATCTATCTTTAATAAATTTTCCGCTGAGACTATTTCTAAATAAAAAAGATGATTAAGCCAAAAAAAAAGAAACAAAAAAACAAATGAAACAAAAACAAACAAAAAACACCACAGATGCCAAAATTAGCCTGGAGTGAAGAGAACACTATGTTGTCCAGCTTATGTATAGAGAACATGCAATGATATAAATATAGAGAATATTCTATAGGCCATTGAAAAACTGTAATTCCTTAGTGTTTGGATGGAATATTCTGTAAATACATTAGGTCCAATTGGTTTATAATGTCACTTAAATAAATTTTCTTTAGATACTTTAAATTGTTGCTTTGTTTTGTTTTTATTCAAAATGAACTGTCTGTTAAATGAAGTATTAAGAACAAGAAGCTGGAAAAATCTCAGATGTCCTCCAACAGAGGGATGGATACAGAAAATGTGATACATTTACTTAATGGAATACTACACAGCTATTAAAAACAATGACTTCATGAAATATTTAGGCAAATTGACAGAACTATAAAATATCATCCTAAGTGAGGTAACCAAATCAAAAAGAATACCTATGTTGTATACTCACTGATAAGTGGATATTAGCCCAAAATCTTGGAATAACCACGATAAAATTTACAGACTACATGAAGCTCAGGAAGAAGAAAGACCAAAGTGTGGATGCTTCAGTCCTTCTTAGAAGGGGGAACAAAATACTCACAGGAGGAAACACAGAAACAAAATGTGGAGCAGAGACTGAAGGAAAGGCCATCCAGAGATTGCCCCATTTGGGGATCCATCCCATATACAGTCACCACATCCAGACACTATTGTGGATGCCAAGAAGTGCATGCTGACAAGAGCCTGATATTGCTGTCTCCTGAGAGATTCTGCTAGAGCCTGACAAATACAGAGGCAAATGATCACAGCCAACCATTGGACTGAGAACAGGCTCACCAACGGAGAAAGGACTGAAATAGCTGAAGGGGTTTGCAATCCCATATGAAGAATAATATCAACCAACGAGATACCCCAGAGCTCCCAGGGACTGAACCAACAACCAAAGAGACATGGAGTGACCTAGGGTTCCAGGAGCATATGTAGCAGAGGATGGCCTTGTAGAGTATCAGTGGAAGGAGAAGCCCTTGGTCCTGTGAAGGTTTGATGCTCCAGTGTAGGGGAATGCCAGAGCAGGGAGACAGGAGGGAGTGTGTTGAGGGGAGATGACCTCATAGAAGCTGGGGGAGGGGAGTTTCCTTTCCAGTGGAAACCTGGAAAGGGGATAACATTTGAAATGTAAATAAAGAAAATATCCAATAAAAGAAAAAAGGAACACCTATACTAGGTCAACTAAACTAGGTAGTTTTAGATCAAACACTGTTTCTTCAATGAAGTTGCATGCCCTTGTGTTTGGAATTTAGTTTCACATTATAATTTCCTGTCAGTGGATGCTTTCTTTAATGGATACTAAGTGTCTCTATTTATTTGTCTTGAGTAGTTTTAGTTTGAAATGTATTTTGTCATGTATTAATGTATTAGAATAGCGGAGTCTGCCTCTTTCAGTCTCATTTGTTTGAAATACCTTTATCCATTCCTTTGGCCTAAGATACTATCATTGAAAATAAGGTATGGTTGGTTTTTTGTTTGTTTGGTTGGTTGGTTTTGGTGGTTTTTTTTCCTTTCTTTCTTTTTTTTTTCTTTCTTTCTTTCTTTCTTTCTTTCTTTCTTTCTTTTGTAATAGCAAAAAATAGATAATATTTTAAAACCAATTAGTCAGTCTGTGAGTTTTTATTTGTGAAATGAGACTACTAATATTCAGAATTCTTATTGAAAGATTTACACTACTTCCTATTTTTTTTAATTGATTCTTTTGTACTTTTTGCAATCTCTTTTAATTATTTGTCCTAGTATCTTGGCAGTATTGTCCAATTCTTTAGACAAAAGTATTCCTGTTAATGTCCTCTAAATAGCTAGCTTGACAGTCATAAATTTCGTTAATATACTTTATCAGTGTAAAGTTTTTACTTCTCTAATTTTAAAAGGTTGTTTTGAGAGTATTACACTCAGGGTGGACACCTGTGGTCTTTTGGTCCATCGGTATTGGAATTAATTTTACCAGGTCCTTCTGGCTTTAGCATTCTGTTGAATAATTGGATGGGGTTTTAATGTGCTTGACTTTTCAAGTGATTTTCCCTGTGTCCCTTACAGCTTTCATCACCCTTTCCTTGTTCTGTGTTTTTAATTTTTTATCATCTTTTCAATCATTTATCATTTTAACATTTTATATGCGTTAAGGGTTTTTTCTGATCTTGTCTATTATGTGTAGATCTCTTGTTCTTAGATGTGCGTTTCTTTTTATTTATTTTTTCCATTTTTTTAAATTGGGTATTTCTTATTTACATTTCAAATGTTATTCCCTTTCCCAGTTTCCTGTCCATCATCCACCTATCCCCTTCCCTTCTATTAAGTTGTTCCCCTCCCCATCTGCCCCCACTTACCACCCCCTGGCAATCCCCTACAGTAGGAGTCCAACCTTGGCAGGACCAAGGGCTTCTCCTTCCATTGGTGCCTAGAAAGGCCATCCTTTACTACATATGCAGTTGGAGCCATGGTCAGTCATGTATAGTGTTCGAGTAGTGGTTTAGTCCCTGGAAGTGGTTGGATGGCATTGTTGTTCTTATGGGGTTGCAAGCCCCTTCAACTCTTTCAGTCCTTTCTCTAATTCTTAGTTTAGACAATTTTTTCTTCTATAATTTTACTGATAATCATCTATATTCCTTTTCTTTCTTCTCTTCCTTCCTCCTCCTCTCTCCTCTGCCTCCTTCTCTTCCTCCTCTTGCTCCTCCTTTTCCTCTTCTTCTTTTCTTTTTCCTCGTCCATAATTCAAAGACCATGGTATACTAAATTTCCTATTCACTCATTTTTAAAAATTTCTCATTGACCTTAATTGATTAGTCATTCCTCTCTTTTGACTTCCAGCTTCAACTCTCAATGCATCGCACCATTATTCTGTTGTTGCTTTCCATGGACATTTTAAATTGGATTATTGAGGTTTAATTTACCTAAATCATTTTAGTTTTGGTTGTCTTCTACTGTTTTGCCTTGGATTGAATTGTTTACTTCATCTATCTCTTTGTTTACTTTGAGTAGTTTGACTATAATTGTAATTACTTTTGAAGTCTTTATCTATTATTTATTAAAGATTATTTTCATTAAACCTCACTACTATAGGATTTGTATTTTTGGAACAGACTTTTTTTTTGTTTGGTTTTGTGTGTGTGTGTGTGTGTGTGTGTGTGTGTGTGTGTGTGTTGTTTGGTTTTAATTTCTGTATTGCAACTTAAAATAGTTTGTTGACTATTTCTTTTTTTCTTCAAGTCACTTTTGTTATTTCAGGAGAAAATTTTAATTATGTAGGAAAATAATACTTTGTTGGGATGCCAATTTACTCTGCCTCTTATGGAATCACATCCTTTATTCCATGTCTTCTACTTGTCAGTTACAGTCTTGTGCCAGTCTCCCCTGGCTTTGTGAATTGGTTTCATGATGTATACAAATATTTAAAAAGTCTATTGATATGCAATAGTGGTCAAGCATATGTAATGACTAAGTTAAGTCTCAGTATCATAAAAATAATTTAATAAATTAAGTATATCTATTTTCTGAGATATAGTGTCCTAAATAAGAGAATGTAAAACTTGCTTATGAAAAGCAGGTAAGCTGAATAATTGAATTATACTATAATGATTATTAAAGAAATATTAACACTGGAGAGTGCTGAGAATGTAATGGAATGATGGGTTTTCTGCTGAACATGCAGCAGGAGATCTACTTCTCAGAAAGGTCTACTCAAACTCAGTGTTCAAAATTATTTCTGGGAGGGTAATATAGAAGGAATCTCCAGATAGAAGTAACATTTTAAACATAAACTGGGAATAAAAGTAGAAAATAAAAAGAAGATTGAAAAGTCTACCAAAATTATGGAGTTTAGACCATTTTAAACAGAGTCTTATCAACTTATAAAAATATCAGTCTTGTGCCAGGGTAGTGAAAGATTAGAGAAAGTGAAACTTCAAAGAAGAGACTAGTGTCAAAGCTGTTGTATTAATTCAGATACAAGATGATAAATGCTTTAATTATTGGGTACCTAGAGGCACACAAAGAGAAGACTCAATGTGATAAATGATATGAAGTTTTCTCTGTACAACTTAATGATTAAAAAGACAAAGAGTAAATGATGGAGGAAGGTACATTATAAATATGGAAAATATAAAATTATTGACATTTTGAGCTGCAAAATGAAAGGATGAGGTTTGTATTTTAAAAAGTATATTATGACGAATTTATCAATGGGAAAGTATTGTCAAGAAGAAAGAAAAAAGCTCATAGGCAAAGGTAATATTTCAAAGGAAGATTTTTTTTGAGGACTCAAATTAATAAGATAGGGCAAAAACCCAATATATCACAAATTATTTGTTAAATCCATCAGTTTTGCACTTCAGGTAATACATGTGCAGAAGAATGGTGGTTTCAGACATAGACATAATTTATTTCTTAAAATTTTAATACATGAAAGAGGATCTGAAATTTTAGGCATCTAATATTATATATAGAACTATTTTCCAACTGAAACTAGTCTACTAGTCTAGAAAGAGTTATATGTAAAATATGAAGGAGAATTCCTTCTTTGTGGACTGAGAGTGAAAAAAACAATCTTGTGGAAAGGAATTAGACCAAGATGGCAGCTAAGTGATCAGGTGCTCACAGAAATACAGTATTGATCAAAAGTATCTTCATGAGAGCAATGAGAATCTGATGTGATTCTAAGGGGCCTGTGTTTAGAATGACAAGATGAAAACAAAGACATGCAAACACCTGGGTGATATATTTTTCAAAAATGTAGAACTGCTTAAGCACCAGACAAACAAACAACTGCATCCTATTAGTCTATGACACCACCATCTATAACATGGGCCTTGGAAAATTCTTGACATCGTATGTGCATTCTGTTCCCCAAGATCTAATCCTCACAGTCATACCTAGAGGATGCAAGAGAACTAGCTTCATTCTCCCCACAGCTTTTGTTCAAAAGTTGTGGATCCAATAGACCACCCCACTGCTCCCTCCATGCACTGTGTCCCAAACCCCGTATTGGGCAGATGCTCCCTATTCAACTGCAGACCTTACCTGTCAGAAGACAGAGTAGGTTGCCTACTGGACCTTAGCTACTTTCTCTGTTCCACCAATCTTAATCCTGAGAGTAGGTCATAGACCATAACAGAATATCCACTGTAGCCACCCCTCCCCACCCCTCTATTGATACCTGCTATGGGACCATCTTCTATCTGCCTCTAACAGCAGCAAGTACTGTGAATAAACTAGTCAAGCAGGCCCATAAAACAAGCAGCAAACAGACAACAGAGTCTCTGAAATTCCAGAGAAGAAATGGAAACCAAGGAACATATCTTCTCTTCAACAAAGTAAACCCACAAACAGTACCTAGAACTACTTGGACACAAAGTAAGTCTCAATAGAAACAAGAAAATTGAAGAAATACCTTGTGCCATCTTAGTCATCATAAATTAAAACTGATATCAATAAGAACAAAAATAACAGGAAGCTTAAAAATCTCATTGAAACTGAATAACTCTTTACTGAATAAAAAATGGGTCAACAAAGAGATAAAGAGAAAATATTTAAGACATCTAGAATTCAATGAAAATGTATACACAGAATACCCAATTTTATGAAACAGAATAAAAGTAGTTCTAAGAAAGCAAAACTGACATAAGTTCCACACCATAAGCCTAAGCACATCTAGAAGCTTTTAAACAAGGTTAATCATACCCAAAAAGAAAAGATGGCAAGAAATAATAAAAAATATTTATAAAATGAATGAAATTGAAACCAAGAGAACAATCCAAAGAATCAAAGAAATAGAGATTGTTCATTGAGAAAGTCAACAGGATAGAAGACCCTTATTCAAACTAACTGAAAGGTAAAAGGGAATATCCAAATTAATGAGATGCTAAACAAAAAGAGAGATAACAAGAGACACAGAAATTTCTAGAAACTCATAGGCACAGTATAAAAACCTGTACTCCACTAAATTATAAAGTCTGAGAGAAATATTTAAATTTTTAGACAGATATCAGTTATCAAAGTTAAATCAAACTAAGACCTATTGTCTCCAGTGAAATAGCAAAAGCCACTAAAAGTCTTCCAACCATAAAATGTCCCAAGACAGATGGTTTAAGAAAAGTCAAATTTTTCCAGACTTTTGAAGAAAAGCTAATAACAGTACTACTCAAATTATTCCACAAAATAGGAAAAGAGGGAACATTTCTGAATTCACTTTATGAAGCCATAGTTACCCTGATACCCAAACAAAATAAAGATTCAACGAAGAAAAAGAATTATAGACCAAGCCCTCCCCTATGAATATAGATGCAAAAGTTCTCAATAAAATACTTGCAAAATGAATTGACCCACCAAGACCGAGTTAGTTTCATCCCAGAGATGCAGAAATTGTTCAATCCCAGAAGTAAATAAATATAATTCACCACTTTAAAAATACTGGAAGAAAAACTAACATGATTTTCTCATTAGATGAAGAAAAGGACTTTGACAACACCCCTTCATAATAAAAGTAACGGAGACAGTAGGGAAATAAGGGACATTCGTAAATATAATAAAAGCAGTTACAGAAAACCTATAAACAACATAAAATTAAGTGGAGAGAAAATCAAAGCTACACATTGAAATCAGGGACAAGTATAAGGTTGTCCATATTAGAAACTCTTTGAATAATTTAGAAGTCCTTTATCAAAAGAATTGATAAAGAACTAAACCACCAACCAAAGAGTCCACATGGAGCAACCCATGCCTCCAGCAGCATATGTAGCAGAGGATGCCTTGTTGAACATCAGTGGGTATGGAGAGGCACTTGGTCCTGTGAAGGCTTGATGCTCCAGTATAGGGGAATGCCAGGATGAGAAGGCAGAAGGAAGTGGGTGGAGGATGAGGGAGCACACTCATAGAAGCAGGGGAGGAGGGATGGGATGGGAATTTCTGGAGGGGAAACCAGAAAGGTGATAACATTTGAAATGTAAATAAAAATTATTTAATAAAAGAAAAGAACATGTGATATATATATACAATAACATATTCCATCATGAAATTTGAAGGCAAATGGAAGCAACTAGAAAAAAATCCTGAATAAGATAACTAAGACATAGAAAGATGATATTGTCTTCACTTCTAAGTGAATATATGCTGGTAAATAAAGGATAGTCAAGCTTTAATTCACAGACTTGGAGACATTAAAAGAGAAGTGCTTTTTTGGGGGGCAAGGGACAAGATTGGAAGGAGTCAGGTGGGGCAATAGAAGGAGAGAGTTGATAGGAGAGATGGCTAGAATTGAGGTACATTTGGCAGGCTGTTAAAGATGACGGCTAGTAATAGATGATTCACAGTATTAGAAAGGTTGAGCTGGTACCTACATGGAGCCTTCTACATAGTTCTGATCTCTTTAATGGAGGAAAGTATTCTTCAGGATATAGAAAGTAAAACCTGGACACCAAGCCAGCCACAAACCCTCCAGCCTACAATCTATCCTGCCTATAAGATATGCAGGGATATTGGTGGCTAAAACTTGTGGGAATGGCCAAACAAGTTTCCCAGCAGCTGGTGGGAGAAAGTTAAGAGACCCACAGGTACAGATTACATGAACAATGTCTAAATTAGAAGTCTCCCTCAGGTCTCTCTCCATGAAGCTTAGAGAACTTAAGGAACTAGGAGAGAAAACATTGTAGGAGTCAGAGGGAATGAAAGGTACCAGAAGATGGCCCACTGAATCGACTAAGCAGGGCTCATATAGGCTCATAGAGATGAAAAAGGCATATAAAGGGCCTGCATGGACCTGCAGCAGATCCTCTGCATCTGCTAAGGCTGTTAACTTGCTGTTTTTGTGGGACTCCAAACAGTGGTAGTGGTTGTGCCTCTGACTTTTTAGCCATTCCTTGGAACTCCTTTCCTCCTTTGGGTTGCCATGTCCAGCTTTGATATGAAGACTTTTGCCTTACCTTATTTGTCTTATTTTATTGTTTGTTTATTTTTCCCTTGGAGGCTTGCTCCTTTCTGAAGGGAAAAGGAGCACAAAACAGGAGGAAGTTTGTTTGTTATATAACAAAGATAATTAGTACACTAACAATAATTTAAGGAAAGCGGTAAGAGAAAAGAGTTTAAGAACAAAAAATACAAAAACTCCAACAGAGTCTTGAGCATGAAAAGAAATAACTCACTTTAAGAAGCCTTAAGTCAAAAGAAAAAATTAATTAAGGTAGTAATGAACTGAATATGCTAAAAAGCATTTATCCGGATGGAGAAAACCTTGTTAAGGAGAAGATTTTCAATGTACTGGAATAAGAATGATCTCTTTCTGAGAAAGAGGCATGATGTAAGTTCATAGCAAAAATGTAAGAATTCAAAGCAAAGAAACACAAGGCCCTTAATTGTTTGTGGGGAGGGAAAGTCTTGATTTTTGTTCTTGTTTGTTTGCTACTGAAGAAGCAGAGATATTTGAACCTGTGTTTAGAGAAATAGAAATAGATCATAGTGAAAACAAAGAATGAGTTCTGGCAACAAAGATCTCAAATTATTTCTAGACATGTCAGGACATCCTTTAAAAACTAGTTTGGCTGGGGCAGATGTGATAGTTCAGTGGGTAAAGGCATTTGCCACTATGTTCAATGATACGAGGTTGAGCCTCAGAACTGCCAGGTGGAAGAAAAGAAAGGACTCTGAAAGCTGGCCTTTGCCCTCCAGCTTCATGTCCTTTCTGTCTCTCTTTCTCCTCTGTCTCTGTCTCTGTCTCTGCCTCCATCTTTCTCATAAAAAGAGAGAGAATTTCAAAACACTAAAATTACTTTGTATCAATGAATGGCAGAGTTAAACACCAGGCAAATTCCTAATGACTGTGTAGAAAACCGAAAGATATCTGGAAAAAAAACCACATGAAACTGATGTTTTAGGAGCATGTAGCAAAGGAATTAAAACTACTCAAGTGTTAGGAAGTAACGATGCAAGGGGAAAATAACCCTACAACAGAAATGGTGAAGATGGAAATTGCTAAGTTCAAGGAAGTGAGGACATGCTTATGATACTCCCAAGTTGTATGTGAATAGCACCCTAGCTCCATTAAGAAACCCCCACCCTGGTACTTCCTTATGCAGATACATTTTATTAGACAACTCAGCTCATGCCAATATTAAAAAACTTACCCAATTAGAATGTCTGTTGCTGTTGGTTTCTATTGCGTTCACTGTTTTGATCAAACATAGATTAGTTCAGTTCGAGTCGAAGTTTGATGAAAAACAAGAACTTAGTCAAAAAAGCAAAGAAATTCTGAAAGTTTTCTGCACTGTTTATACCTCTCATGGTCTTTGAACATTGTTAGGATTTAAAGGCAAATGTGCTAACTTCCTTGAGTTGTTGTTTTTACCATAGGCATAGAATTTCTTTGGACAATCACGGGAATGGATTTTTCCAGTTTTGACCTCAAAATCCAGAAATCATCGAAACACAAAACTGCTAAATTGAGCTAATATTGAGAAAGTTATTTTATACTTCATTTGCCAGGGAAAGAATCTTTAAAGTTCAAAGATAACCTATACAATCTTTTATTCTTTTGAAATGATGTGTGTTTTCCACTTCCTTACACATAATGTCTCCCCATTTCACCCTGAAAGTGTTCAGTCTATAGTGGAGCCCTTTAGAGAAGCTAAGGGGAAGAGGTTAAAAAAAAGATCTGAAAAATGACAGAAATCTATTTAAGCCCAGTCTGAACACTCATCACTATTCCTAGAGATTTCTACAAGACTATATCACTATGATGTCTTTAAATACACAAGAGTGAAAACAAATGGATTTACCATTGAAAATATGGTGATGTCTTATGTTTACATTATAATCATCTGCTACTGACTGGGATATAAGAGACATTGCTATAAACAAGGTTGTCTAAAAGCTCATTTAAGTCGTTGATTATAATCTTGTCTACCTTTTCCTCATTTTTAAAAAACTACTTGAAAATAGCATATATTTTCCCTCTTTGCTAACTTATCTTAATTTAGTAGAAATAGGTGAGACAAAACAGGATGCGAACACTTCCTTGGTCTACAAAATAAGCAATTATATACCATTGAGTTATCTTCTGAAAGTATAGAGACATACAGTATCTGCGACTTTTGGAGACACAAATTTACAAGGTGAAGGTGAATAAGAGATGAATAAAGGTGGTAGAAGAGGAGAAAGACAAGGAGAAGATAAGAGAAGGATGAGTATATAATGGTAGATACTTTGAGGATATAAAATCTCCAGCAGTCAGACATTTTGTAGCTTCATACACAAATGAGCTCCTGCTCTTTTTATTCTTGACTCTTTATTATTTGACTGTTTATTATCGATCATGACTACCACTCTTTTCGTAATTGTGACACAATAGCACTTCTATTTAAAGATTTCCTTAACTAAAACCCGTTTTTCTTTCCAGAATTTCATCACAATGAATGTGAACAGTGTTATGCCTACCAGGACCTGTCTTACCTGCATTTAACAATTTCTCTGTCTTCGATCGCTTCTTATCATTACATATTCCTAGAGAAAAATAAGTACTTCTTATCAGACTATGCTGAGTAATGACAATCATTTGTCTTTATTTCAGGTAAAAGGCTACTATGGAAGATTCCTTAGTATCAAGGACTCTATCAAGGAACTGTTTAAAGTTAGCATGCAAAATAACCAGTTTATTATTACATTTGCATACACACATCATTGTGCATTTTTATTTTGTATTATACTTTCTATACTACCTAACCTCTTCTTATAAATGTAACTCTTATTTGTGAGGTATAATGTCAGAGTCCTCTTGCTAAATAAGCTCCTTCTTATTCTCTAGCTTCAACTGCCTCTGCAGAACTGCACTGAACTGCATAAACTCACAAATGACTCAACTGACTCAATTGTCATCTTCCTGCACTCTCTTTGTATCTGTCCTCCTGTGAGTTCTGTCAATCCTTCTCTGATTAGTCACTTTGTCTTTCCCTCAGTCAGAAATTACTGTTTGTGGTTAAAGGTAAGTACTAAATGTGTGACTGTATTCCAGCCAGAGCACACAGACCTAGAAGGTCTTTGGATATGATCACAGTACTTATATTTCTGGATGCAAGTCCATCTACACCTTCTAACTTTTCCTTTTCCTACAAACAACATCATCCAACTCATCAAATTCTATTATTTTCCATAATTTCACCTTCCCTCTTACTTAAGTTAATATCACTTTATTTTTACTCTTGCTTTTATGTGACCTACAAACACACACACACACACACACACACACACACACACACACACACAACTTAAATGTGGAACCTACTGATGAATGAAAACGTTATATTTGTCTATTTGAGTATTACTTCACTTGATAATAATCTTGAGTTGCATCTATGTTCCTCTCAGTGTCATTATTTCATTTTGTTAACAGCTAAATAAAGTTCCATTGGGTATATATAGCAATTATTTTGGTTCATTCATGTGTTTTTCTCCTTTTTAATTGTTTTTGCCTGGCCAGAAAATCAGGTAGGCTACCTACAGATCTTCTCTTCTCATTCTGTTTCTCCAGCTTCAATCTCCCACTCTCATTCCCAGCTCTACAGCAGAATACCTGTAGCAGCTTTCCCTGGAACCTTGCTTTCATCTTTGGTGAATTTCACAAATGTTACCTATTTACTCTCTCTCCTGAACTCATGGCTTTGTCCCAGGCCACAAATGAAGCAGATACTCCCTGCTACCCACGAGCCACTTCAGCACGGTCAATAAATAGACAGTTAGGAAATCCATACCTTTCATTCTGTTCTCTCAGATCCAATTTCCCCAGTGTCATTTCCAGCTCTTTAGCAGAAAATTATCTGTTGTCTCCCTTTCCTCTATGACCCCATTCACAAGGGATCATGAATATCTTCTCCCGCAACCTTCTTTTCCCTAACTTATTGTGGGGAACGGGTGTGGCAGCAGTCCCAAGATGGTGCCTGGGACTGCAGCTAAGTCTCATGACTAGCACCTGACTTCCTCACACACCCGAAACCAGCCACGTCCATTGTGAGAGCTGCACAGGTGCACCAAGACGCAAGATCAGGCCATGTGACGTGGACCTATGAACTGAGATTACGCAGACTGGACTGGGGAGGCAGAGTTGAGGAAGGATATAAGGGAGTGTGCTCAGGGGCTGGGGGGAGGAAGGGAAGAAAAGAGAGATTGCTGCTTGCACGCAGAAAGAAAGGTTCCTGAATAAACTGCTTTGAGAAGAACGTCGTGGTGTCACTTTTTGTGGGACGGAGATGGAGATGACAACTTATCCCATTATCTCAGCCTACAATTCTAGAGATCATTCCTTGTGAACACACCAACTAAGCAGGGCAGGCAAAAAAAGTATACTAACTGAAGACATTTACCATTCTCTATTCTCCAAAGCAAATTCCTGAATGTCATCCCTATCTCTACAACAGAATACCTGCTATAGCCTTCCTTCCACCTCTTGCCCACATCCTCTGTGGATCTCACAAACATTCTCCTCCTAAACTCCCTCTCTCTCAACTTGTTGCTTTATCCAGCCTTCAACCCAGCAGGACCTCATAGTTAATATACAAACTACCCTACCAAAAACTCAAGTAGGCGTCTATAGGATTTTTTTCCTCTTCTGGTGTTCCTCTAGATGCAACCATCCAATCCCATCCCCAGCAATATAGCGGACTCTCTAATAAGACCTCCTTTAACTATCTCCCCACACCTCATTCCAAGGAGATGAAATAATCAGATCCGGTTAAAAAGTGTGTTCTTCTCCTTTCTGTGGACTCCTTTAGGACCCAAACCTATTGCATTCCTAACTGTCAGCTTTCAATACCTAGAAAAATATTTTATCTGGAATCCCCAGTGGCCATAACTATCAAGCCCAAAGAAAATTTCCTAACAGGCAAAGCAGAAGCATCACATTCTCTAAAAATTCAGAGAATAAACAGCAACCAAGAAACAAAACATTCAACAAAGAAAACCCAAAATAAGTACCTAGATCTATAATAGTCCTAATACCAGATGCCAAAATGACAATATAAAAACACAGTCAATAAAATCCAGGATAAAATGTCTCCACTAGAGCCCAGCTATCCTTCCACAGCAGCACCTGAGTATTTCAACATACCTGAAACACGAAAAACAAGTCTTTATGAATGTTATAGAGGAACTTACATCATGCTTAAGTATGCTTCATTCCAAAAAAGCAGGGATGGTTAAATACATGAAGAGGACTACCGAGAAAGTAAGGAGACAGTAGAAAGGGCTTGAGAGTTGAGTAGACAATTAGTGAAATGGCAGATTCAGCAAAGCAAAATATTACATGAAAATGCCAGCACCTACAAGGAACCATTCATTCTTTTTATGTGTAATCATTTAGGTAAGTTTTTAAAAATCAAACTTTTAGAAAGTTCTTGAGCCACCAGGGATGGGGAGGTTTGTTAGGGGACATCCTCAGAGACAGGAGAGAGAGGAGGGGATGAGAAACTGTGATTATCATTTAACTTGGGGAAAATGGACAGATTGGCAATGACTGGATTAAATGCAAAACAATTTCATGATAATGGTATTTGATTTTGATTCCTTTTACCAGATAGAAGATTGTTGGGAGAGACAGCTGAATTTGGGGGCATTGGAGGTGTAAAATCTAATGTGATGGGAAATTCCTGAATCTAGTGAAGGGGTGACCCTATTTGAAAAATGCAGCACCCATAGTTATAGAGGTTATGAGTCTCTGAACTGGCCATATTTTGTAGAAAGGAAAGTTTCCAGTGGAATTTGGGGCTTGAGGGGTTAAGTTTGGTTGAGTTAATGGCCAAGGTTTTGGGGGATCCTAAACAACCCACCCAGGCTGATGCTAGAACAGAAGATCACCCTCTGAAAATTGATAATGGGGCCTCATTGCTAGAACAACTTCTGTTCAGCTTATTGCATGCAGAGTGGTGGAGTTGATATGGCATTGGAACCTTCACCCCTTTACATTCTGATTTCATTGGCATGAGAAGGAACTCTACTCTCTAGGCTATGAAAAGAGAAACCTAGAGACCAACCCAGCCAGAAGACCTTTCACCTACAATCTGTCCTTCCTGTATGATTTACTAAGGAAATGGTAGTTCAGCACATGTTGGAGTAACCAAACAATGTGCAATTAAACTTGAAGCCCAGTTCACACGACTAATCTCCTGTCCTATACTGTCTGCATGACCAGAAACCAAAAACTGGATAGCCCAGATACCTAAGGTAGAACCAACCACCACTGAAAAACTAACAAACAAACAAAAAATACACAATAAAAATTATTCCTAATGTTGTTCTCCGCTACTCACAGACTGGTGACTTGTTAAAGTCATCATTAGAGGCTTTCTCTGGCAGCAGATGGTAGCAGTTGGAGAGACTCAGAGCCAACCAGGGGACATTAGGAGAACATGGTCCCCAAAAGTGGTGCTTATCCACCACAAATCATGGTTCACATGGGCTCATAGTGATTGAAACAGCAAGCATGGTGCCATGTATGGGTACTGCACCAGGTCCCCTGCCTATTTGAAATGGCTGCTAGCTTAGTATTCTTTTGGGACTTGTAAAAATGGGAGTATGTATCCCTGTCTCTTTTGCCTGCTTTGAGATTCTTTTCTCCTAATGAGATGCTTTGGAGACCTGCTGTGTTCTGAAGAGTAAAGAGGAGTGTGCATCTGAGAGAGAAAGGAGGTGGACATGTAAGAGCAGTGAGGGTGAGAAGTGTTGTTGAGATGTACTGTATGAAAGAAGAATCTATTTCCAATCTATCTTGAAACCTTGGTGGTGGTGGTGGTGGTAGTAGTGGTGGTGGTGGTGGTGGAGGTGGTGGTGGTGGTCATGGTTTAAAGGTTCTAGGTCTACCATGGTGACTATGGTCAATTTTGAACTAATTTTTTGCAAGGTGAAAGAAATGTATCTAACTCTTCTTTCTGCATTTTTCACAGTACCATTTATCGAAAAGGTTGTCTTTTGTTCAAGATAAGATTTTGAAATCATTGTCAAAATCTTACCTGGTTTAAGTTTATTTATAAATCCTGTATAATGTTTCTATGGTCTACACATTTGTTTTATCCCAGTACCATGCTGGTTTTGTTACTATTGCTCTGTGTCATAATTTGGCATCAGGTATTCTGATGCTTCCAGCATTGCTGTGTTTTCCTTTGTTTTATTTCGTTTTGTTTTGTTTTGTTTATGATTACTTAGGCTAGTCAGGGTCTTTTCTGCTTCCATATGAACCTCACCTTGTTTTTTATTCATAAAGCACTTGAAAGTTTGATGAAAATTGAGTTGATTCTGTATATTACTCTTGCTACCAAAATTTTTTATCATATTTATTCTGCCATCTATGAGAATGAGATTGCATCCATCTTCTAGTATTTTCCATTACCTATTTCCTTTAAGTTTTCTTCAGTTGGCAAAGTAGTGGCAAAGACTGACTGTGCATAACTGTTTTCAGAGGAAAATAAAAAAAAAGATTGCTTCTATGTTATGATAAAACTGAATGAAGCAAATTTAAAATACTGAATGTACTAAGTCTGTAGTATACATTTTGATAAGAGTCTACACTGTCAAAAAAAGAATATTTACAGATGCATTCTAAATCAAATATTGAAACAACTGGATTAAAAGCAGCAGGATTTGTCAAGCAATTCAACTTTCCTCAATGGTTTAAAACATTTTTCTGCTAAGGTAACTTCAATAGCTATCTTTCACACTATTTCATTTTCTCATAATCTACCGATATAGCTCAAACCAAATCAGTGCTTCTTAATAACAGGGATTGAAAAACAAATATAAGCTTATTTAGAGGTCACAGTGCAGGGTAAAGGAGAAGTTCTGTTCAAGATCTGGCTTCTAGTTTCTCATGTCTGTCCTCCTGATGGCAAAAGTCCACAGATCTCCCTCTCTGAATCATGAAATCACATGCTTTCCCCGGCTTCCCTGAACTTACTGCAGCTGTGTGTATCCTGTTCTGCTGTCTCAATCAAGGCTAATGAATGTGTTTTGGATACTGGACAAAGGACCCTACTAAATGCCTCAATCAGCACTCTGGCAGAACTAGTCCTTGGTCTAAGTCCTCTCTGTCATGTGAAACCATATTCCCACTGCCACTCACTACAAAAGGGAATACAGCTCCCATATTTTTGTGAATTCTGATCTCAGACCAAAAGACAAGGTTTTAAAAATTATTGGCCCAACTTCTTTGTTTATTTTAGTGACCAAGACTAGTTTTTAACACAATATCAAATTATTTCTTCCCCAAGAAAATCTTATCAAAGAAAAATTAAGGATTTCAGGGATAAACAAATACAAACAGAACTTTAATGTACAACTTCTAAGTCAGCAACTGTAAGTTTTGCAGTAGTTATATTTCCTTTTATTCAAATCTACAGTGGATAAAATGCAGTCATGTCACCAAAACAATATCAAAGTTATAAAATGGTTCACTCAAATATGGCACACACAACTATATAAAGTAACTGAAATCTGAAGTAAAGGAACTAGTAAATGCAAATATAAAAGCACTAGAAAACTTGACTCACTTTTGACAATGACTAGATCATCTCGGTAGAAATTAAGTACCACAACAAAGCCTGAATAGCCCTGTAAATTCTATTGATGCTACTGCTATAGATGCTGAGGATGACTTCACACACATACACAGAGCACTCCATCAAGAGCAGAACATAAGCAGAAGTAATATTAACCAGAATAAATATGTTAGACTGCAAGATGGTTTTTAAATTAAGAAATAAAAATCATATTTACCATCTGTACAAAAAGGTTTATGGAGCTAAGTATCAGATACATGATTAAATATAGGGAAATTATAAGAATCTGAAAATCAAAAGATTTGAAAGTAACATTTACAAATGGTGAGAAAACCTGACATTTGCTTTCCTGGACCTGGGTTACCACACTCAAAAACCTCTGAATGATGAAGAAGAAAAACATATAATTTAAACACTTATGATATATTTTACTATAATTTATGGAATTATAGTTTTAAGAGAAAAGTTTGTACCACTATAAGATTGCCTTAAGAGAAAAAAGAATGTGCTAAAGTAAGTAACCTAATCATATAAGAGCACATAAGAAGGAATAAAACCAAAGTTAATGGAACGGACAGATGGCTCAGTGGTTAAGAGCACTGACTGCTCTTCCAGAGTTCCTGAGTTCAATTCCCAGCAACTACATGGTGGCTCACAACCCTCTGTAATGGGATCCGATACCCCTTTCTGGTGTGTCTGAAGATAGCTGTACTCACATAAATAAAATAAATAAATAGATTAAATATTTAACAATCAAAAAACAAAACAAACAATCAAAAAAAAAAACACTGAAGTTAGCAGAACCAAAGAAGTAACCAGAATCAAGAGGTCATAAGTAAGTAAATAAGACTAGAAAAAAATCAAATCAAATCAAATATTGACGTTTTTGTAAAGGTAAAATGGATACATTTTTAGTGACATTGATAAAGACAAAAATATTCTCAAATAATTAACTTATCACATGAAAAGCTATTGCATAGTGATATCACAGAAATGCAAAAGGCCACAGCAATCTGCAAAACTGTACAATCTTTTCAGACAAACAAAAGATGAAAACCATATGGTACTCCAGTATAGCAGAAAGTACATTTGACAACAGTGAAATCCCACAATGAAGAACAGTCAGTAATTAGGCACAGAAGCAGTGTCCTTCCAAAACTAACTCTGTACATTATAAGTCCACAGAGTTCACATCCTCAGCAGTGAGTATGGAAGGATTGCTGGGACACAGAGGGAAGAGACAAGGGTGCTCTCACTTAAAGGGTGTTCATGTCTACCACAACCCTCAAGCAGAAGAGCTAAGAAAGGAGAGAAGATAGAAGATGCCTAGGTTAGAATACAAGCAAAATCAAAAACAATGACTTTATGAAATTCGTAGGCAAATGGTTGGAACTGGAAAATATCATCTTGAGTGAGCTAACCCAATCACAGAAAGACATACATGGTATGCACTCATTGATAAGTGGCTATTAGCCCAAATGCTTGAATTACCCTAGATGCCTAGAACAAATGAAACTCCAGACAGATGATCAAAATGTGAATGCTTCACTCCTTCTTTAAAAGGGGAACAAGAATACCCTTGGCAGGGAAGAGAGAGGCAAAGATTAAAACAGAGACTGAAGGAACACCCATTCAGAGCCTGCTCCACATGTGGCCCATACATATACAGCCATCCAATTAGACAAGATGGATGAAGCAAAGTAGTGCAGGCCGACAGGAGCCGGATGTAGATCGCTCCTGAGAGACACAACCAGAATACAGCAAACACAGAGGCGAATGCCAGCAGCAAACCGCTGAACTGAGAATAGGACCCCCGTTGAAGGAATCAGAGAAAGAACTAGAAGAGCTTGAAGGGGCTCGAGACCCCATATGTACAACAATGCCAAGCAACCAGAGCTTCCAGGGACTAAGCCACTACCTAAAGACTATACATGGACTGACCCTGGACTCTGACCTCATAGGTAGCATTGAATATCCTAGTAAGAGCACCAGTGGAAGGGGAAGCCCTGGGTCCTGCTAAGACTGAACCCCCAGTGAACTAGATTGTTGGGGGGAAGGCGGCAATGGGGGGAGGATGGGGAGGGGAGCACCCATAAAGAAGAGGAGGGGGGAGGGGGATGTTTGCCCGGAAACCGGGAAAGGGAATAACACTGGAAATGTATACAAGAAATACTCAAGTTAATAATAATAATAATAATAATAATAATAATAATAATAATAATAAATATACCATCAAAAAAAAAGAATACAAGCAAAAATACCGGTTTATGTAGACCACATGGTCTCCCTTAGGGAAACACTGAAGACGCTGTCAAAATACTTGGGGCTAACTTTAAAATTGGATCAAGCTGTAGGACAGGAAATCAGTACTTAGAAAGCAGCTATGCTTTTATACTTTATTAAAAACTACTTAAAATATATTTTTTAAATTACCTTGATATTAACATTAAGACAAATACAAGTTATTTGAACAAAAAATGAATTTCCTGCCCACTGGAAATATTTGATGAAAGAAATCCAAATCACAAATAAATGAAATATTTGTTGTTGTCTGTAAGTTAGAAGAATTAGTATTTAAATGTTTGTGTTAATGAAAGTGATGCACTTATTCAATGAAAATTCCTATCAAAGTTCCAATAACATTTTTATGAATATGAAGTTTGTATAGGCATTTATATTTCAACCTCCAAAAGCAGTAACTATATGAGTCAATGAATGTTCTAATTCAATTAATTATAGTCTTTATTTCACAAAGCACGTGTTTCAACACATTTAAGAATTAAGTGCAAACATTTTTTTTAATCAGTTGAGTCTCAGAAGGCTGGGAAAATGTCATTCCAGGACCAATGGCCTATATAGAAATCAATAATATTTTATATTTATTTTATTTTTCTATGTTATAACTTTTGATCTGAAATCTTATCATCTTTACAAAATTACAACCCACTTGCATTTGGTAAATTCTACTGAAGAATATACATGGACTGAACCTGGACTCTAACCTCATAGGTAGCAATGAATAGCCTAGTAAGAGCACCAGTGGAAGGGGAAGCCCTTGGTCCTGCTAAGACTGAACCTCCAGTGAGCAGGATTGTTGGGGGAGGGGCAGTAATGGGGGAAGATAGGAGGAACACCCAGCATAGAAGGGGGAGGGGAGGTTAGAGGGATGTTGGCCCCGGAAACCGGAAAGGAATAACAATTGAAATGTAAATAAAATACTCAAGTTAATAAAGAAAAAATGGGAAAAAATTCTACTGAAAAGGGAACAGCCCCATAGATAAATTATTAGGTTCCTCATGTATTTCCTTAAACATTCAGGTAAATTTAATACATTTTTTAAAAATGAATAAACTATGCATACATGAATATGTTGCATTGGGGTAGGAGTGTGTGTGAACTTATATAAGAGGGGGGAAGTGATTGAAGAACCTAGGAGGGAAAGCGGACAGGTGAAGGTGGGGGGAGAGGGGAACATGATCTGGTATTGGGTGGGGGAAAAGGACTGAAGCCCTGAGGACCAGCAGAGAAAATGGAAACAGGCAGCCTTGAGAGGAAGGAGATTGGGAGGACCCCCAGAAAGTACCAGAGACCTGGGGAGGGGGTTGAGAGACTCTCAGGATTCAAAGGGAGGGACCCTAGATGAAATGTCCTACAGTAGGGAGAGAGAACTTGTAAAGCCCACCTCCAGCAGAAAGACAGGACAAGTGAGGGATTGGTTGCTATCCCACAGTCAAAGCTCTGACCCACAATTCTTCCTTTCTGAAAGAAATACATGGATGGAAAGGGAGAAGAGCCTGAAGAAAAGAAGGTCCAGGGACAGGCCCAAAGTGAGATCCATTCAAGGGGACTCGCTAAGGCCTGACACTATTACTGAGGCTACAGAATGCTCACACAAATACACCTATCAAGACTACCCCCCAAAAGACCCAACAAGCAGCTAAAAGGCTCAGATGCAGATATTTGCACCCATTCAGTGGACAGAAGCTGCTGATCCCTGTGGTTGAATTATGGAAAAGCTGGAAGAAGCTGAGTAAGAGAGCAACCCTGTAGGAAGATCAGCAGTCTCGATTAACCTGGACCCCAGAGATCTCTCAAACACTGGATCGCTAATCAGGCAGCATACTCCAGCTAATATGAGGCCCCCAACACATATACAGAAGAGGACTCCTGGGTCTGGGTTCAATCAGAGAAGATGCACCCAACCCTCAAGAGACTGGAAGCCCCAGGGAGTTTAGAGGTTGGGTGGGATGGGTGGGGTGGGCTCATCCTCGTGGAGATAGGAAGGTTGGGTTGGAGATATGGAATGGGGAAAGGTCAGCCAGTGGACTGGGAGTGGTTAAAATCTGGAGTGTAAAAAAAAAATAGAGAAAAAAGAAATAATAATAATAATAATAATAATAATAATAATAATGGGAAAATTAAAATTTTCTGATTTTCTGACACTCAACATATTTGTGAATTTTTATCGTAGATATTTACAAAAATAAAAACAATAAAAATTAAAATAAGCATATAAAAGCCTAATAAGCTATACCAAAGAATACCACGCTGACAACTAGAACATTAAATGATTAATAAGTCTCCTTTACTGAGAAACCTAGACACTGAAAATGCTTACAGTCACAATAGAAAACAATAGAAATGGAGATTCAGTGAATATGTGATAAAATACACAAATGCATCTTAAGAAATATTTCCTAAAACAATAGATACAATTCATATCCATCAGATTATCAAGGGATTGAAAAGTAGGTAGCCAAAATTTGGATATCATAGAGGTTTGGGAGCATTCCTACAGTAAAATTGGTAACTTCCACTGAAACTTATTAACACAAATAGTCTGAGAACCAGAAATTCTGTTCTTGAAATAAGTTGTTCCAAGTATAAAAGGAGAGTGTACTGTATGTAGTGGTGGTGTTTTTTTTGTAGTTGTTTTGTTTCTTTTTGTTTTGTTTTGTTTGTAACTGCAAACTGGAAACAATTTGAAATGGAATGCCAGGAATGATCACATATAAAAATATAATAGCTAAATCTGTACACTGCGTACATGTAGATACATACCAGACACTCGTGAGCAATGGGCTTGATGTAAATGTAAACAAAATGACACATATGATACAATTTATAAAATATTACTATGTACTAATATCAAGAATTTTCCAAAATTATAGCAATAATATGCAATCAAAAGATCAAAACTAAATGTGTTAAATTATCTATCTGCCAGGGTCAACTGTACATGATAATGTTACATGAATATGTAAGAACATTAATAGATGTGTTTAAGTGTGTTATGTTTTAATTGGAATATAACAAATCATCACATATTCAAGGAGTTGAAAATATGCAAGTCATTATCGTATAATCCATAAGTGTGAGAAGCCCAGATTTAGCTTACCAGGGCTTTCTAAAATGGATTTCACAAGGCTGATAGCTAGAAACCAACACTTGTTTTCAGTTTTCTTTCCTTCTGAATGCATCTAGCTAATAGGAGAATTCCTTTCCTTACAACTATAATTCTCATGATAGTTTATCCCACAAGACCATCAAAAGAATATCTCTGTGATATGTCAGATTCTTATCAAAGGCTTGCCTAATTATATTAGGTATCCACAAAATAATCTCTCTTTTCTTTTTCTGAGTGATAGAAAATTTAATTCAAAATCACCAGCTTTGTATTCTAATTACAGAAAAGACATCCAATGTTGTTTTCAGGAAATAACCACAATATGAAAAGGAAGGGGGCAATGAGATATAGAAGGCATTGAAATTTTATAATTTATGTTTGGGCATTGAACTTTTATAACTTAAAGTCATATAAAATTTCAAAAATCCCAAGTATGTACAACTGATGAAAGATAATATTTTAATATCATCGAATTAATCAAATAACATAAGCCTGTTATTAATATTGCAAAAATAATATGATTTTTATAAACATTTAAACTAGAAGTAATAAAAATGTAAGCATTGCTTATCTATACTGATTGAATAAGATGCTATAATAATCATAATAATTGATAAAAAATAAAGTGACCACTGCAAACAAATAGAAATACAGTACCTACTACACACTGATGATTCCTACCTCTTGCTCAGGAGGTTTTTTTCTTTCTTTCAATATTTGTTTCTGAGTATGTGTTTGCACATATATATGTGTATGGGTGCCTGTGGTGTGCGTATATGAGTGATTTAGTAATTGAATATTTGTGTATAAATGAATGGCTGCAATAACAAAAGTAATGGATGGAATGCTCCTAGTTATTCAAGCTATCCAAACAGTGACCTACAACTACACAGGAAGCACTATGTAGAGCACAGTATCATCATACCACAGTCTTCCTCCTCCAAATGCTGTCCTTTTGGAAGATCTTAAAAGCCATGAAATTCATGTGATTGTCACCTACTGTGCCAACCAACAGTGTTTCCCTTGAAAATCCTTTCTGGCTGCCAGCACCCAGAACTGAACTGAACCGTCAAACAGCTCTCTGTACCCAAATCTCATCAGGAGAGAGCTGGACCCTCAGAAGTGCGGAAACTCCCGAGAACTCAGAGGAGACATCTACTTTCTGCCCACAGTCCTGACCCAAGAGGAAATTGCCTAGTGCCATCTGTGCCTCCTGGGCACAGGGACCTAGGAACAGTTAGGAGCAGGACCCTTCAGGGTCTGCCTGTGCCAAGAGCCGAAAGAAAGGTGCCAGGAGCACCTACACACCTGAGAGCAGAGGTAAAAACAACGTTTCTGCTCCAAGGGACCTGCCTGGGAGACTCAGGGCACACAAAGGCAGAAGTCTTCTGGGCCAGGACACTTCCAGTTTCTGGTTGTGCCTGGAACTGAACTGAAATGATCCCACAGGTTCCTGCACCCAGATCCTGTGAGGGAGAGAGCTGAACTCCCAGAAGTGCAGATAGTCCTGAGAGCACAGGACAGACCGCCACATCTGTTCACTTCTACCCACATCTCTGGCCCAAGAGGAAACTGCATAGTGCCTCTGGATACAGGACTATAGGAGCAGTCAGCAGCAGGAACCTGCTGGTTTCTACCTGCAACTGGAACTGAACTGAACCAGTCACACAGCAATCTGCACCCAAATCCCATGGAGGAGAGAACTCAACCCTCAGAAGTGCGGACACTCAGAACTCTGAGAAGACAACTAGTTTCTGCCCACATTCCTGACCCAAGAGGAAATCACCTAGTGCTATCTGCCTCCTGGGCACAGGGACCTAGGAACAATCAGGGGCAGGATCCTTCAGGTTTCTGCCTGTGCCTAGAGCTGAAAGCCAGTTGCCAGGAGTATCTACACACCTGAGAGCAGAGCTCTCTGTTCCCAGATCCAGCTGAAAGAAAACAGGTCTACAGGAGTGCTGAGACACAGACCTAAAGAAGGGTCAAGCCACTGCCAGAGACAGCAAGACAAGCTAACACCAGAGACAAACTGATGGCGAGAGGCAAGTGCAGGAACCTAAGCAACAGAAACCAAGACTACTTGGCATCATCAGAACTCAGTTCTACCACCAAAGCAAACACTGAATATCCAAACACAACGCCAAAGCAAGATTTAGATTTAAAATCACACTTTATGATGATGATGGAGGATGTTAAGAAGGACATAAATAACTCCATTAAAGAAATACAGGACAACACAAGTGAACAAGCAGAAGCCCTTAAAGAGGAAACATAAAAATCCCTTAATTACAGGAAAACACAAACAGGTGAAGATATTGAACAAAACCATTATTTAAAAGTGGAAATAAAGACAATAAAGAAAGCACAAACAGAGACAACCCTGGAGAAAGAAAACCTGGGGAAGAGATCAGGAGTCATAGATGCAAGCATCACCAACAGAATACAAGAGATAAAAGAGAGAATCTGAGGAGCAGAAGATACCATAGAAAATATCAACACAACCATCACATTATTTAGTAAAAGCCAAGTATAAGAAACTGTAGTATATTGGATTTATATAATATAAGAGAAAAATGTCTAAAATTAATTACCTAAGTTTCCAACTTAGGAAATATATAAAAAAGAGAAAAATAATCTAAAGTAAACAAAATAAAATAATGAAATTTCAGAATAAGTCATTGAGGAGTTCAGAAGAGAAAATCAATGAAATGGAAATTCAGCTTTTAGAGAAAAATACAGTAAAATTGATGTACTCAGCCAGACTATGTAAAATTAGAATTTACTGGTATCAGAAATGAAAGGATGGATATTATTAAAGGTTTTCAATATGTTAAAAGAACAATAAAGGAATATTATTGCCCTTTATTATATTGGTTTTGGTGAAATGGAGCCATTCTTTGAGAGGTAATCTTACAGAACGAAAAAGCTAAAAGGAAACCTCTGAATAAGTCTACATTAAATGGATTAATAATTAATAGCATTCAAAAACAGAATAAAACTATGCCTAGATTGTTTCATTGATGTGTCTATTAATTATTAAATTACAAATTACACCAATTTTAAAGAAATCAATAAGTGGCATTGTTAATGTTCCAATTTTATTCCTCTTAGATTTCTAATTAGCCAGTCTTTATCAATGTCATTAAATTGCTATAAACCCACCTTTCCACCACTTCTTCTACATCAGCACGTCAGTCAAAGGAACTAGTCTGATCAAGATATATCACTATTTGGAAAATTCCTTCACTCCTGGACTAATAACAAGAGCAGAAGCCTGGGCTCTTGTACTATTCATTTCTACCTTCTCCTCTTAGGACATCGTCTATTAAAATGTAGTTACTGTGTCAAAAGAAGTCCAAGTCACATGCAAACAAACAAACAAACAAAAACCAGATACCTGTGTCACTGAAAATTTCATTTAATAGTAAATGTCAAGTGGTAGCCTGTATTGAGTATCTTTGTATTGAACCATCTTTGACATCAACCTAGTCAGTTTTTCAAAAGACTAAACATCCAAGCAAGGTTTTAGTGCACTTGCCTATGAAGAAACTTCAAGCCTGAACCTGGTGATGTAAGCTTTCACAATTCAAAGATCTTCAAAATGATGAAAGATATAAAAGTATTCGAGTAATGGGCACCGGAATGCCAGGGCAAGGAGGTGGGAGTGAATGGGTAGGTGGGGGAGCACCCTCATAGAAGCAGAGGGAGCATGAATGAGATAGGGGTTTCTGAGGGGAAACTGGGAAAGGGGATAACATTTGAAATATAGAAAGAAAATATCCAAATAAATATATAAAAAGCTAATAATAATTGTACTATTAGCATTTGCCTTATCAGATACTCTCTGTGTTATCCTTACCGAGTTATCTGCATATGATGTAATGTTAGAGAAAAAGTGAGTTGGAAATCTAATACAAAGCCCCTGAAATAGAACAGACAAAAGAAACTGTGGCATAGAACTGGAGCAATGCCCCAGGAGCGTTGAGATCTCATTCTAAATTAGTTGTTAAGGTAAAATGAAGCAATTACCTAGTTAATGTGGATTGTGAGACAAGAGGAAGAAGCAAGGGTGACACCCAGTATCTAGTAGAGTAGGGAAATTGGAAAGACAGAAGCAGGCTAGTTCTAGCTCCTAAAAAAGATTCTTACTGTGTTTTATCAAGTTAAGATCATTTACATGGCAAAATCAACCACAGGTGTGGATTTAGAAAGCTAGTATTTAAATGAAGCTTTAAGCTGGCAGTTAAAATACAATAATGCAAAATATAATACAGATTTATTAAGCACAGACACTGAACTACATCACTAATTAGATCCTGCAGATAAAGAAGATACGGAGATTGATGAGGAACACACAATCCAGGCCTGAGGAGAATGGAAGAAGTGTCAGAGGGTCTTAGGAGTAGCACTAAGGTATGAAAAAGCTAAGCATTGAGAGAACGATTCATTAAAGAAGTAAATATAGGCAAGAAAGATGAATATTACCTCAGCCCTAGTTCTCAGAGCTTTGTGCCAGATATACAAACAAATGTTTACAAATATGACTTAACTCTCACAAAAAAACTAAATCGTGCCATCTGTAAATAGTGTCCATTCTTCAAAAAAAAAGTTATACATTCTATCATACGATTGTAGGACATCATATCCAAATTAAATTTCTGATGAAATATGTTGAGAAACACTGCAACTAATCTAATATTAAGGAAAAGAACACTAAAATGTAGCCTTGTAGGTTTATTATTTCTCTTATAAATGTATTGTTAAGGACAAAAATTTTATTCTACAAACAAAACACATTTGTGTGCCCTTTTCCCATAGGAAAGAATATTCATTGCAAATATTTCCAGTTTTATTTTTCTTTGTCTATGTAACAAAAGTCTATAACACTTTTTCTTCTTCTTAGCAAACTGCTTTTCCAAGGAATAAACTTCCAGATAGAAATTCTATGCCTGAGTTATTTTTCCTAACCATTAATTAGGGGTTCACCATGACAAGAAACAAGTAAGGGGGCAGCAAAGACACAAGCTGTGTGGAAAGCATCCAAGCCCTAAGATGATGCACACAATCATTGCCATAGATAAACAGCGAGGTACAAGCCAACATCTCTCTCCACACCCCTCCCCCGTCTCTTCTTCCTGCAGCTCCTCGCACCTTCCCTAAAGTACATAATGGAGCTGCCTTACCAGTGGTTATGTAATTGACCTCCAGCTAATGCTTGGGATGATTTTCTCAAGCCCTATCTAAACATATGTCAAGGGGAATCATTGCAAACAAAAGCAGAAAGCTTTCCTGCAATTTCCGAGGGATTTATTTTCAGCCTTCAACGAAGTTCAGGACACAGAGTTAGGCAAACACATTGGGATGATTTTTCTCCATTGAAACTTCTAGATATGGAGAAAAGCTATTTACCGAAATTTATAGTTATCATGATAACCTGAGTTGTGCATATGTATGTGCAAGAGTAAATGATTGTATCCATTTAAAACGTAAGTTGTTTAGTTATTAAAAACTTTAATTTAATAATTTGACCATCACAATTTTACAATTTTAATTAAAATTTATATAATTTCTCCCCTTCCTTACCTCACTACAACCCTCCTCTTTCCCTTTCCTCCAACTCCTTCCATGCATCAGACTCCCTCTCAAATCGTGGCATCTTTACCATTGATTACTATTGTTACACACACACACACGCACACACACACATACATGTGCACATGTGTACATGCCTGTGTGTGTGTATGTGTGTGTGTGTGTGTGTATGTGTGTACCTAAACATATAAATACAACCTGCTGACCATTTAGTATTGCTTCTGTATATTGTTTCAGTAGTGGTTCCCTTGTTTTTGTCTTAGAATTTCTATTATGATAATAATACCATGACCAAAATCAACTTGGGCTGGAAAAAGTTTATTTCACTTTGCACTTCCAAATAACAGTACATCCCAAAGGGAAGTCAAAGCAGTAACTCAAGGAGGAAACCAGAAAGTGCTGTTTACTTGGCTTGCTCAGCCAACCTCCCTGTAGCACCTAGGATAACCAGCACAAGTTTGGCACATCCCATACCAGTCATTAGTAAAGACAAGGTACCGTAAGCTTGTCCATTAGCCAGTCTTGTGTCGGTATTTTTCAGTTGAGTTTTCTTCTTTCCAAATGACCCTAGCCTTTGTAAATTTGACATAAACTAGAGAGTATTGGATAAAGTAAATCTCCCTTTCTCAGTAGTCACTGTGCATGTAGTTCTTTGTGTAATGGTGGGTAACTCTGAGCTTTCACATTCCTTCTAGCATTTGTATTGAGTCTATCTGCCATTACTCAGGTTTTGTCTGGGTGGGTATATTGTTGAGGCTGTAGCTTCCCTCTCATTTCTAGAAGCCACACTCTGACAGAAGAGCTCCTGTTTCTCTGGTTCTTAGAGTCTTCCTCCTGTTCTGGAGAGATGTTTACTGATTAGGAGTTGTGTTGTAGATGTATGCAATGGTGCTGAGCTGCCAGAATCACTTGATCTCAGCATTCTGACCAGTTGTGGGGATTTTGTAATGCTCTCCATTTGCTGAAAAACGTTTTACTGATTCAATTCATTATGACGGTGAACAGACACATGGCAATTTAACCATTTCTTCCAGATCATTTTTACTTGGAGGGAAATAAGATGCTCAGAAACTCAGGAAATAAAGGAAGTTTATAAGGTTTAGGAAGTTACTGAACTTACAGGATTCAGAAGGTTCCTCCTCTGATTAAGCAGAAGTGGTTATTGGAAAATATAGCCTCTCCATCCCACTCAGATACCTGTAAATTATACAACAAGCTCTAGAATTTTAATATTCTTGAATATTTACCTATGCTTAGGTTTGTCTTCTACTGGTGTATCTATCTCTGAATCACATTTGCTTCTGCATATGATACCTCATCTATGCTCCTGTAAGTAAGACTCCCTGCTTCACTAAGATAGACTTGGGTGAAATCATTTTTTTTAATGTCTTCCCTCCTTATCCAGTATGAACTGACATTGGTTTAGCCCTCTCTAGAAAAGTTCAAACAAAACTTTTTCACACTATGACACATACATTTTTCTCCTATTCTTGTAGTTAAGCAGTCTTTCCCATTGGTCATATTATCAAGATGTATTATGAGAGAATACTATTTTTTGTCCTCCACAAAATATATTTTATTTTATACTTTTATTATGTTAATATCAACTATTCACATAATCTAAAATAATTTATTCAATATTAATTAGTCACCATCAGCTTTTCAATTGAAGTCGCTTTTGTCTGGCTTCTTTTTTAAAGCTCTCATAATTGTTTGGAAAGATAAAATATTACTGTCATCACTCATGACTAATGACATGTATTATTACTGATTATGAAATATGGTTCTAAAGAGTCTCTCTCTCTCTCTCTCTCTCTCTCTCTCTCTCTCTTACACACACACACACACACACACACAAACTACTACTACCACCACCACCATCTCATCAATGTAAATAAATGGGAAAGTTTAATACAGTAATAACTAAACAAAAGCTGGATAGAGAACTAAATGAAATCAATGTATGATTTTGTTTATCATATAAAGGCAGATTGCTAATGCTCCAGAAGGAAAGGCTGGCCCATGAGTTAATTCAATTCCTGTTTACAATTCTCCAGTATACTTAACATGCAATTGCCTTTTGATGCATTGATATTTTTAGTGAATTCAAATGAAGGTAATTTCTATAAATATTCTAGATCAGATGTAATTAAATGTGTAATATTCATTTGGTTGAGGCCAACTAGACAATAACAAAAAAGCAATGCCTGATTTTACTACTCCAAAATACTCAGGACATAGCCATGAGAGGTGGAAGAACCAAATGACTACACACAAACAGTCTTTTGTATGTCAAAGTTGTACTGATAATAGAACATTCTATATCAAAATTTAGATTCCAGAAAAGTTTTGTTACATATTTGTTCTAATAACTTTAGTGTTTGCATTGAATGATCTTGAATATGTTTATAAACTTACTAAGGTCTATAGAATTAAAATAAAAACCAAAATAATTTGATGGAATTTTTAAAAAACCCTTCATAGATAAGAATATACTGAAGTAGCTGAGAGGTTTGCAACTCCATCAGAAGAACACAATATAAACCAGCCAGATCTCCCAGGAACTAAACCACCATCCCCAGAGAACACAGGAATGGACTTAAAGATCTATCCGCATATGTATGACCTTGTTGGGCATCAATGGGAAGAGAGACCCTTCATCCTATATAGAGGAATGTCAGGGCAGGGAGGGAGGGAGGGAGTGGATGAGGGAGTACCCTCATAGAAGTGGGGGGGGGACACTAGGTTTCTGGAGGGGAAACCAGAAAGTGGGATAACAGTGTAAATTAAAAAATGCAATTAAAAAATATACACACAAAATTTTCACAACTCTATGTGGGAACACAAGAAAATACAACTTGCAGAAATAACCAATGAAATTTAAGACAATGATGAATAAGCAAAAGATTTGAAGGAAGCTTTCATAATGAGTTCACACTATGATGTTGAAGAATTTGCTGTATGATCTGACAATTTTTCTGTATGCGTATCCAATGAAATAAAATTGTACCTTCATCGATTACAATATTCACAACAGCAAAGTTACAAAATATGCATAAATGAATAAGTGGATAAATAAAATGTAGACAATATTTACTTATACGTGATAATATTCAGCATTAAAAACAACGAAACATTATCATTTGTAACAGCAGAAATGAAGTTACATTAAATAGGTGAGAAACAAAAACATACCGTATTATATCAGCTACATCTAAAATCCAAAAATGCATGATTCTCACAAACTAAGAGAACGAAATGGTTGTTGTCAGGGGCTGAGGTACCAAGCAGAAGATGGGGAGATATTTGCAATGTATAAAGTTAAAATTTTGCAACATAGACTCTCAGGATGTCTTCATCAAAAAGTTTTAAAAGTACATGAGACTAGTATAAGTGTGCTCTGAAAGGCTCTACCCAGCAGCTGACTGAAACAGACAGACACCATCAGAGAAACATTAGAAGCAGCTTGGGGAATCTTGTAGAATAGTTGGGGGAAGAATTGAGGGACCAGGGGAGGGGAGATAGGGATTACACGAGAAGATAGGGTCAACTTACCTGGACACTTGAGGATTCCCAGATACTGAACCACAAACCAAGGAGCTCACATAGGCTAGACCTAGCCCTCAACTCCCTTCACACATATGTAGAAGAAGTGAATCTTGGTATTTATATGAGTACAACAACTGGAATTGGGGCCAGATTCTGTTGCCTGCCTGTGGACCTGTGGATCCTGTTCCTCTTATTGGGCTACCTTGTCTGGCAGTGACTTGATTTGGTAGGATGGGTTAATAAATACCCAGGGGATTTCCCCCTTTTTAGAGGAGAAGGGGAGGGGGTATGGAGAAGGAGCTGTATAAAGGGGGATCGAATGATAGGGGGGCTGTGATTGGGATATAAAGTGAATAAATTAATAGATAAATAGATAGATAGATAGATAGATAGATAGATAGATAGATAGATAGATAGATAGATGATAGATGGATAGATAGATACTAAAAAATATTAATTGAATAACTAGCCAAAAAGAATGTAGACTAGCAACTTCTCTCCTATTATTTATTCTTGAATGTACCATAATCCCCTGTTAATACGCAGTGCTGGCAAGAAGATTCAGTCTGAAGCATTGCAAATACAGATCAGTATGAAGGCCATTTCATGTGCATCTCCCATTTCTCCAAGTCCCTCCTTTAAAAGTTTGCTGGACCCCATCTCTCCTTTCCTCTTGCCTTAAAATCACTGTATCAGGCACTTCCTAGGCCTAACTAGTAAAATGGTAACCATAAAGCATTCTTATGTCCCTTTATATTCCTCTTAATACATTTTACACTTTAAATATCTAACACATTGCTTTAATTTTTGCCTTTTTCATAGGAACACATAGTCTATTTGGTCCAGTTAAATTATTGGTGGAACATTTACATGATAAGCATTTGGAGATAATTGTTAAGTTAATAAATAACAAAATAACAAAGGGTCTAACATATAACTCAAGCTGCTATACTATAATTTAAATTGGTCTTCAAATATTCATGTTTAAATTTAATTACCATTGTAACCATGCTGGTAGATGGAATCCTTAGTAAGTGATTAGGACATGAGTGAGTTACCCTCATGGAAGAAATTCTACCATTATCCTAGTATTTTCTGTGGTACTACTTGAAAATAGTTCTCTCACCCACACATGTTCACTGTTCCCATTCTCATTAACTTCCCCAGCAGGTGTGTGCTTTCTTGGCATGAAATACCCTCTACAACTTCATAGCAAAGATGGCCTTCACCTGAAATAGCATTTCAATTTTGGACTGCCTAGCTTCTGAAGCTGCAACTCTGAAAGGTAATTTCTGTTGTTGGTACAGGCTACACTAGCTTTCAACTATTTATTCTCTGCCTTGGCCTTTTCTGAGCACTGGAATTCCAGATATGCACATACCTGGTTATAAATCTCATCTCTTTCCAATCACTTGGCACATGGCTTACAGTTATAGTAGCAGAAATTAGACAAATGATGTTTTTATAAAGTTTGATATATTGTCAAAGGGTAATAGGGAAGTTTTTATTAGAGTATATTAATTGTGCTGAAATATGGGGGTTTTGTCTTCTTTTGGTTTTTGTTTTGCTTTTTTAATTATCTTTCATCTTTTTTTTTATAGTCCAATCATTATCCCCCTCCTGGTCTGCCTTCCAACAGTTGCTCATCCATTCCTCATCTTCATCACAATGACCCCACCCTGACAGGCCTCCTCACTCCCTGAGCCTCCAATATCTCTAGGATTAGGTGCTTCTTCTCTCACTGAGGTCAGACCAGCCAATTCTCTGCTGTATATGTGTCAGGGGCCTCAGATAAGCTTGTGTATGCTGCCTAGTCGGTGGCTCATGTCTAAGAGATCTCGTGGGTCCGCGTTAGTTGAGACTTCTGGTCTTCCAATGGGATCGTTCTCCTCCTTGATTTCTTCCAGCCTTTCCCTGATTCAACCACAGGGGTCCCACACTTCAGTCCAATGGTTGGGTGTAAGTATCTGCTTAAATCTAGGTAAGCTGCTTGTTGGGCCTCTCGGAGGACAGCCATGCTAGGCTTCTGTCTGTAAGTACACCATAGCATCAGTAATAGTGTCAGGCCTTGGAGCCTTTCCTTAAGATGGATACCAAGTTTGGTCTGTCACTGGACCTACTTTCCCTCAGTCTCGTCCCCATTTTTGTCTTTGTAGTTCTTTTAGGCAGGAACAATTCTGGGTCAGAGTTTTAGACTGTGGGATGGCAATCTCATCCCTCCACTTTCTTTATGGATGCCCTGTCTTCCTACCAGGGGTGGATTCTACAAGAGCTCTCTCCCCACTGTTAGGCATTTCATCAAAGTCCAGAATCTCTCACCTCCCAGGACTCTGGTACATTCTAGAGGTCCCCAACCTCCCACCTCCCAAGGTTCCCTGTTTTCATTCTTATTACTGGCCCTCAGGGTTCCTCTCCTGTTTCCCCCAATACCAAATCATGTTACCTTTTCCCCTCCCCCTCCCCTCTTTAACCCAGGTCCCTCCTTTCCTCTACCCTGCCCCATGATTACTTTCTTCTCTCTCCCAAGTGGGGTTGAAGCATTCTTACTAATCACCAATAAGTGGATATTAGACTGAAAAGTACAGAATAGCCAGGATACAATCTACAGAACTCAAGAAATTTAAAAAACTCAAGTGGGATATGGGTTTTGTTTCATGACTTTCATACTGTATAGTTTGATCACATCTTATATGTGCACCAGCCCCAGTACTGGGCCCCCTCTTCTCTCACTGCTCCTCTTCTCACGTCCTACTAACATAGATAGCTCCCCTCTCCTTTAATGCTTTTGCTGCTGATGGGTGGTTGATTTTTAGGTTCCAAATATGAACAAAAATATGTAATATATGCCTGTCATTAGTTTATTTTGTTTAATACATTAATGTCCATTTCTCCCTTTGCTCTGAAAATTGTGAGCATTTTGTTTATATTTTATGGATGGATAATATAGGAAAGTGCTTTTAGAATCTATATTCAAAGACTTCATCATTATCATTGAAAATCATATACATCTAAAACAGAAGCAAAGAATTTTCAAAGACATATGGTATAGAAGAAATAAATCTAAAATAAAAATACGAAAACACTATAAACCTAGAAATAATAACAGAAACAAAAATATGAGAAAAATAATTTATTTCAGGATAATTTTTATTTTAAAATGCATCGGTACTATTTAAAATGTATCGGTAAGGCTCTGACAGAGCCTCCCAGGAGAAAAAAAACTATTTTAAAAGTTTAAAATGGCTCTATATGTATAGAGCCACCCAATTAGACAAGATGGATGAAGCAAAGAAGTGCAGACCGACAGGAGCCGGATGTAGATCGAACCTGAGAGACACAGCCAGAATACAGCAAATACAGACAGCCAGCAGCAACCACTCCCGCCTGCTGAAGGAAAAAATGAACTATTTTATAAACAACAATGCTAAGCAACCAGTTTAAAATGACTGGACCCTGACCTGACCCATAGGTAAAAATATCCAGTAAGAGCAATTGGTGGAAGGGAAGCCATGGTCCTAAGTTAACTAGACTGTCGGGGAGGGCGTAATGGGGGGAGGGTTGGGAGGGGAACACCCATAAGGAAAAGGAAGGGATATCTGTACAGAAATACCCAAAAAAAAAAAAAAAAAAAAACAAAAAAAAAAAAAAAAAAAAGTTTAAAATGATCAGTGGAAAAGAAATATGTTACTGAATAACACAATAGGGAAAAGGAAGATATCTAAGCCCTTCAGACCTTCCTGCAATCATCTGATATGGAATGAATGAAAACTGTGAGCCCAACATTTCAATATGTCCTGAGTATATTTACATCAGAAAATTGACAGTATAATAAATCATTTTTCCCTCATGGTCATTTATCAGACTGTTTACCCAATGCAACATCTATATGAAAAAGGGGAAGTACACCGACATCTCCTTTATTTGAAAGTATCAGGAATTAGTAAACATCTACCAAAGGTTAATAAACAGCTACTGAGAGAGCATGAGGGAGGCAATTTTTCTTCTCTAAAGATTTCCCACTTCTTTTATTTATTTTACTATCACTGCAGTTTTGGGATGTCTGTCCTAGATAATGAGAGTCTGAGTGAGTTATAAACTTTCATTTCTATACTTGTCGAGCAAAAGGTCTATCGGAATCACCAAGACAGGGATTCTTAAAGCCAGCATCCAGAGGTACCATGCCAACTCTGTTTGCTCCACTCTAGAAAGGTATAAAAGGTGCAGACAGTGAAGGGATTTGCTTATGAAGTCAAAGAATGGGAAACAAAAAAGCTCCTCAAGTCTTCCCTCTAAACTGACAAAATATTCATTACAAGGACCAGGCTGCCAGACTTGTCCTTCCAGAGTTTTAGCACTTGGAAAGTGATCCCAAGAGGATCGCACTGGGTTAAAGACCAGCCTACGCTGAACAGTGAGTTCTTTGTCTCCAAAAAGACTATAATAAAATTTAAAAACCTAAAAAGAAATAATTATTTACAAGAAGTATATACTTGTGGAAGATAAGGTCCCAGTGAAATCATTCTTACTGCATGGAGAAAGAAGACACCTAAGCTGCAAGAACACAGGACAAAAGTCAATCCCAGGAAATCTAGAAAATCAGCAAGAAGAATGGAAGTAGGAATAATAGATATGACTTTCCTTGTGCGAAGAATCAAAGGTAAAACTCAGATGTTTTCTCATTGATGTGATGTTGACTATAAACTTTCTTCTATATCAGTATTCTAGCACTGGCCAGTGAATTGGCTCAGCATATTAAAGCCCTTGTCCCTAAGCCTGCAGGCATGAATTACATTCTCAGAACACACAGAACTGAAGAAGAGATCCAACTTCTGAAAAATGATCCTTCGACTTCCACATGTGTGCCCCAAAATGCAAGCACTTAAACAGATTATTTAATCCCTCTTGTTTTTTGTTTTTCTTTTGTCGAGAGGTACAGATGTCTGGAACTTTGCCTGCCTTACGTGCCTCCTGACAGTCTACTAATTACTGAACTGTCTATCTAACCTAGCATCATTTTTTTTCTGGAAGTGAAATATATAATAGAATCACTTTAAAGATGATTATTGTGAAGTTTCAGAACATAAAGATCAAGGCAAATTTCCAAAGGAAGGAAGAATGTTGACCAAGATCAAAGCAAAATCAAGAATCATAAAAGTCAGACAATTTTGTAGTCGCAGTCATGTAACTGATGATAGAAAGGAATAAAAGTATTCAAAATACTATAAGTTATCAAACTAGGGTCTTTTTTAAAAAATTATCTATTTTACTTTTGGAGATGATAATATGACCATACCATTTCCTCTTCCAACCCCAAATCTTTCCACATACCCCTCGTTGCTTGCTTTTAAATATTTGGCCCCTTTTTCTTTATTAATTGTGTTACATACATGCATGTGTGTGTATACTTTTAAGTATATAACTATAATCTGTCTTTATAATATATAACATCGTGTGTGTGTGTGTGTGTGTGTGTGTGTGTGTTCCTTAAGTGTATGTTTTCAAGGCTGACCATTTGATATTGGATAACTGATTGTTGTGGTTTTCCTGGAGAAGATTTTTCCCCCAGCTTTCAGCATTCCTTAGTTGCCTGTAGTTCTCTGTGTAAGGCTAAGACCTTCTGAACTTCCTCCTGACCACATTATTATGTCTCACATGGTGTCCTGTTCAGCTCATCCAACATAGGATTCTTCATCCTCTCGGACTTTCAATCAAAAGCAATGGCAAAATATGAATTGGCAAGTGATATGAAAGGAAAACAAAGACAACTGTTATCCCTTCCTGAATCTTTCTCTACAGACTGAATGTGACAACCATTTGGCCCCTCGTTCTCCAATCTGATTTTGTGTATCTGTGTAACCCTGCTACATTCAACATGTTCTCTGAATTCCCTCCAAATCAGCATCTGGATTTTGATACTTGATCAAATTCAGTTTCAATCTCTGTGAAAATGGAAAGCCCTTAATACTACACTCTGTCAGAACAGAGCTAGTATTGGAAGATTACTATTGTGTGGAAGGGGTACAAGTCAGACTGGTACAAGGTCGATGAATTGTAGTCACTGTAGTTCTAAGTAGGTAAGTTATTCTATCTTCCCAATTAGCTATAAGCTATCATAATATTTTAGTATACTACTTTCTTTCTTTACTAAGTAACAAAAAGCTTCTTATAGAAAAAGCAGTGTTTTAACATTTATTTGAATTGAGATATAAATAAATCAAAACTGTAAATAGTTGTAGAATACCATATAATCTTTTAAATAAGTTTAAGCAAGGCTGTTTCCTCAATCATCCGTCCATTTTTGCAGTGAGATTCTCAAAACATTCTTTTATTCATTCGTTCCTTGAGCCTCTCCTGAAGATAATAAATAGCTGCATCTCATTTACAAAATGCAATCACTGGGAACTTTTTAAAATAGCTCTTAAAATTCACAGATAAAAACTTTTGAGTTTCAATCTAATCCAATTCGTGACCTTAAAAGTCTCAAGTTTCCCACCTTTGGCAGTGGCAAATTTTATGTTCTGAGTATATTTTATGTGAACGCCGTAATGGCAATAGCATCCCCGATACAGATCTGACAGCACAGGGCAGGTTTAACCACACATCCCACCCCCAGCCAGCCATTATCCAGGAAGAAGTGGTTGTTTGTAAGGGGTGTGACCACCTCTGTGCAAGGTGTGCTCTTGCTATGGTTCATCAGTGTTTCCTCTTATGCAGATTGAATGCGGTATAACTGTTGTTATAAAGTTTCAGAAATAGTAGATTATACCTGACTGCAAACGATGATAACAGGGAAATGTTTGCAAATGTCATCACTACTCTTTCTCATTGTTCGATAATTATATTGTCAGCATTTATATCTGTCACATATTGCAAGTAATAGCTTTCATTTTCTCATTATTTCAGTCCACAAGACAAAAATACTTTATGATCCCTTTCTGTTTCTCTAATGAAGTATCTTTATCTTTTTTAGCATTCTGAAACTCATTCTGTACTATATATTATGGGAATGAATAATGAAAATGTGCAAAGACATATTTTATTCAGGTTTATGTGATTTTTAAATTTTATTTTATTATATATTTACAAAATAACTTTATATATATTCACGTGAATAAAGTTATGCTCTGATTTTTTAATGAAATGTGGAATAATTAAAATAAGTAATTATCATAATACCCTAGTATAAAATTTTCCATAATAATATTTAAAATTTATTATCATGGTGATATGGAAATGTAGGCAATCATTTGCCATACTCAGTCTGTTTTGCAATGATTTGAAAACACGAGTCAATTTATTCCTCCTACCTCACTAACCTTGGCATCTTTGAATGCAACGTCTGGAGTTCCAGCCCAGCCTCTATAACCAACCTTCTCTTCGCTCAAATAAATTCAAGTGCTTTAGAGTCTGCAGACATGATGGTCTTCCTCCATTTGCCTGACTTCACTTGGGATCATGATCTCTAATTTCATCCACATTGTCACAAAGGGAATTCCATTCTGTACTACATTTTCATTAACTATCTGATCACCAATTACCAAACACCATGGGTGGCTTCATAATTGGGCAGTTATGAATTCTGCTGTAATGAACACTGCATCCACGTATTCTAAATCCTGATTCCGAATCATCTGCAAAGACAAGCAGAAGTGTGACTCCTAAGTCACTATTTTCCATAAACACACACTAAGAAAACTCTCACTGTTTCCTTCACCTCCCTAACCATCCTCTAACTTCATCATTTTAAAAATTTCCTGTTGAGCAGCCCATGTTTGTTAAAGATGGTATTGAGTTAAGGAATAGTTTTAATTTGCAGTTCTTTGATCTGATAGTTGCCAAAAGGTCTGATAGTGACTTTTGAATATATTTTCCTGTTGGGAGTCTTTACCATTTATTATCCTCTTGTTCTTTTATTTGTTCCCATTTGTTCTAAATTTGGTTTTGTCATGGAATACTTATTTCCATCTTCCTGCAGATTTTTGTTGAGAGTTTGCATTGATTTTCATTTCCAGGATTCTTTCTGGCTTGTTTCAGTTGGAATCTTATCAAGTTCAAGGTTTGACAGTATTTCTTCTACTGGAATCTTCTGTCTGGTTATTACTTGATTCTGTTATAAAGCTTTTCATTTTGGTGTTACACCCTCAGTCTATTTCTTGAATATTGATAGCAATATTAGGCTTCCTCTCTGCTAATTTTAATAGAGAAAATCATTCATTCATATATGTTTCATTTGGGAATCACAAATATTCTGCTACACAAAATTTTTACATAAAATTTTTTGTTGAAAAGGTAACAATTATCCAAACCAATTTTTTCCTTTTTTTTTGGCTAGATACATACATAATCCATATATATATACATGGATATACATGACTACATATAAATATATATGTATGTATTATATACATAGATGATAGATAGATAGATAGATAGATAGATAGATAGATAGATAGATAGATAGATAATAGACAGACTGGAAAATGTTCTTACTATTTGTTCCATGAGGTCAAGTATTTAAGTGTGTTCTCTTTGATTTAAATTAAGTTAAATTTAATTTAAGTGTATCCCTTTAATTTGATGGTTCATTTTCTAAATTTTAAGTCAGATTTTCTTTAGCTCTAGTTTTTACTTCTCTCTATATATAATAATAATTAATTGTTTGAGTAAAAAAAGGCTACTTCAAGAGTTTTCGTAAACAGTGGTTTTAAACTACTTACATATATTCAATCATAGCAAAATAATCCCAAATCTACATCAATATGCTTAATCAAAATATCTACAGGATTGTTCTCTGTTGTTGTAAAAATATAAAAATAAATGAGTATAGTTTGTCTTTTACTTCGCTAGGTCCGGCACCTTAGTGCCCCAAGATATCTGCTAGATATCTTGGTGGAAACACATCCCAGCCACACACTTTCCTACAGTCAAACCCTCACATAAAAGAACACACAACACAATAATCTTAGATCCAATTGATAAAATGTAATTGCCCACTTAAGCAAACAAAGCCCGGTACCATCCATCTCTTAGGAACATTAATAATAACCTGTAAATACACAGAGCAGAATCTTAACATCACCTGCCACAGCTTCTCACCCTCTCCTCTGTCCTGCTAATCCTCTGTTCTAGTCTCCTCCTAGTCCTTCAAACTTCTCCCCCTGCCCATCCTTCCTTCTCCTCCAATGACAGGCCTCCTATCCCACCTGCCCTCACCTGTACTTTACAAAATTCAATGGGAGGTGGTTCTGGTGAAGTCACCTGAGTTCTGAGTAAGTGACTAGGCAGCTGTCCTTGGGGCAGTGGAATTAACATCAAAATACAGATAACTCTAGGACAAACCACCACAGTTCTCCCTCTGGGACATTTGAGAAGAACCCATTAATTTTCTTTCAAATCTTCTGGGGACTGCCAAAATTCTTTGCCATTGAAAACACCTTTCCCTAGGCCTCCCTGCACATGTGTAACAGATGTGCATCTTGGTCTTCATGTGGGTCCGGAACAACTGGAACAAGAGCTGTCTCAAAAGCTTTGCCTGTGTGGGATGTGTTTTCCTAGCTGGGCTGCCGTGTCTGGCCTCAGTGGGAGAGGAAGCATCTAGCCTTGCAGAGCTCTGAAGTCCAATGGTGGGGGATACCCAGGGGCCCTACCCACACAAAAGAGAAAGGAAGGGGACAGAAGGGACGGATCAATCGTGGGAGGGAGTGACCAGGAGCAGGCAGAGATATAAAGTGAATAAGTAAAAATAAACTTAAATTTAAAACTAAATAAATAAACATTTGTTATATAAAGAACAAACTAAACAAAGGTGAGCCTGGGTAGGGAGGGCTCGCTTTCAGAGCCCTTCTGTCTATCCTCAGAATTCTCCCAGCTTCTTTCTGCAAAGGCTTCAGTGACCTAATATGATGAAATTTAAGACGTCCCTGCACTTCATGATAAACTTGACATCTCAATATTGCTCACATTGGTAGAGGCCATATCCATATCAAACTAGATTTGGCAGTTCACAGGTAAAAACTGCAGATATTAAAGGGTTGAAAATATTTACCTAATGATCATGTCTTCAGTATGTTTTTCTACTTCTGTGTGTTTTTTTATTTACTAATTGTTTCTATTGTTTTCCTTTTGTTTCTTATTTCGTTTACATTCCAAACAAATAGTTTACATTTTGTAAACTATTCCAAAACTATTAGATATGACTATCAACTTGGCTATATTTCGCTGTTTCTGTACAAATCGTCACATGAGAAAATGAAGCCCCCAGTGTGACAGTATTTGAAAATGAGGTGTGCAGGTGAGGTTAAAGTCTTGAGAGTAGGTGATCCCAAGTGTGGTTAGTGCCCTTAGAAGGAGCTAAAGCCACCAGAGCCTTTCTACCATGAGAACACAGTGATTAATAAGCATCCTGGAATCACAAGAACATTCCTAACCAAAATCGGGCTATGTGGCACCATGGCGAAATCTGATCACCAAAGCTCTGGCAAATAGGCTGTAACTGTTTATGAACAGCTAATGTGTGACACGTTGTCATAGCAGCAAAGAAAAAAGACTGAGTCCAACTCCCATTCTTGTTCTGGAGAGTACAACTCCCACCTTTAGTCACCTTTGTCCTCTATTCTCCCATACTACTGTTCAAGTTCACTCTAATCTTAGACCTTCACATGCATACTTTCACTTTGCCTTGTGGATCACAGACAAAGCAGGAGGCTTTTGGTATCCGTCCCAACATAATTGCATTTTGCAATTTCGTGCGGTATGTAGTTAGCTCAGTTTAAAACATGGGTTTCACTCAAACTAGATTTTCCCAATGCCTTTTGGCTCATTTTATTATTAGTTTTAAAGACCTTGAACATGGAGTCTAAACAAAGTGACTTAAATGTGTAGTTTTCTACTAAGATTTTCTTTTAAAAATAATTGGTTATTTTATATATTTACGTTTCTAATATTGTTCCTCTTCCGGGTTTCTCCTACACTACCCTCCTATCCTATCCCCTATCCCCTTTGCCTCTATGAGGGTGCTCCTCCACCCACCTACCCACTCCTGCCTCACCACTCTGCAATCCCCCTATACTGGGGCATCAAATCTTCACAGGACCAAAGACCACCCCTCCCAGAGACTCCAGGCGAGGCAATCCTCCAACATGTAATTGGAGCCATTGATCCCTCCATGTATACTCTTTGGTTAGTGGTTTAGTCCCTGGGAGCACTAGATGGTCCAATTAGTTGACACTGTTGTCTTCCTATGGGGTTGCAGTACTATTCAGCTCCTTCAGTTCTTCCCCTAACTCTTCCATTGGGGTCCCCAGGATCAGTCAGTATCTGTGTCTGTATTAGTCAAGTGCTGGCACAGCCTCTCAGGGAGCAGCTATGTCAAGCTACTGTCAGTAAGCACTTTTTCACATTTGCAATAGTGTTTCGGTTTGCTGTCTGCAAATGGGATCCATCCCTAGGTGGAGCAGTCTCTTCATGGCCTTTCCTTCAATCTCTGCTCCATTTTTTATCCCTGTGTTTCCTTTAGACAGAAACAATATCCAAAATATATAAAGAATTCAAGAAGTTAGATTACAGAGAACCAATAACCCTATTAAAATGGAGTACAGAGCTAAACAAAGAATTCTAAACTGAGGAATATTGAATTGCCAGGAAGCCCCTAAAGAAATGTTCAACATCCTTAGTCATCAGGGAAATGCAAATCTAAAGGACCCTGATATTCCACCTCACACTAATTAGAATGGCTAAGATCAAAGATTCAAGTGATGGTGGTACTGGCAAGGATGTGGAGAAAGAGGAACACTCCTTCATTGCTGGTAGGATTTCAAGCTGGTAAAACCACTTTGGAAAACAATCTGGCAGTTTCTCAGAAAACTGAGTTTTTCATTAAAGTCAAATATACTTCATGACCAAGAAAGCACATGATTGGCAAGTGACACATTCCATGTAATAAGGCCTAAACCCAGCCTACCTTTTGTTTTGCTCACTAACTAAAACCATCCTTTATCTTGTGCTGAGAAAGCTCACTGTGGGGTTTACAATTGCTAGCGATCTGTGTGTAAAGAATATGATCAACACCGAGAAAGAAGTGACAGCCCAAGGTCTCAGTAGACCCCTAAACCTTAGCACAACTGATACTCCGAGATAAGCACCCTTCAGGCCTCGGAACCCAGCTAAACAAAACAAAGGCTAAGTTAACAGTTCTAGGATGTGACTGCAAAAGTCTCTAAATGTATTAATCTCGCACTTAAGTTTCTGTATTTCTACTCCTTGCCAACTGTCCTTCTTAACTAAAGTGTGTTAACCCAGATGTTGTTTTGTGGCTTAAAATATCAAGAGCAGTAAAACTTGGGGCTGCATGATTTGTGTAAATACCCAGTACAGCCCACCAATTTGCAACTAAAAAATATCTATTCAGCTTTTAGTGTTCATGTGTGTTTCCTGGTAGAGTTAACTCACAATAATGAAGGCTGTTAAACTGGAATTTGAACCACAGGATTTATTATTTTTAAGTTGAGTCTGGTAATACACAATGCTAAGCCATTCATGCTACATATTATTAAATTATGATTCATAATTTAGTTAGTTGCTACTACTTTAATCAGATAAAGGTAAATGTTTGGAAGTTATGAGCAATTTTGAAATATTTTAAGTATAATTACTTTTACTAAAGATAAATAGAGTGAGAACACATGGGAGATGGGTTTTGTGTAATATATTAACAGAGTAATAAATGATCCCAAAAGTTTGAGGAAGAATATATTGTCATAAAGAACAGAAAAAGTGATGTCACCAATAAAAAAATAATGACATTTTTCAAGTTCTTCCATAAGAAAACAAATTGCTTCTCGTTATGTTTGTTTATAGGTTGAGGAAGAAGAATCTGCACTAGCTGCATGTTAATATCAGGGGACACTTTTATATTTTTAATTTACTACTAAGAAACAGGGCTCTAATCAGGACTTCTGTCCTAACAGCAATTCTCCAAGATAGTTTTGATTTTCTCCTAAATAGCAGAGTTAAGCCTCTGGTAGCTTTTAAGTCTTTGTTGATGCCTTTCAGGTCTTCAATCTTATTGATCTCAAGATGGAGAGGTGGTAATGGGAGGAGAGAGATGGAAGAAAGGTTTAAAGGCAATTTCACACCTTTGACATTTCTAAACCTAAAAGTCTTGTCTCCATGAATTTTAAATTCTTCAAGTTGCAAGTGAAATTAGCTCTCATTCTCTATTCTGAGGATGACTCCATGGTCATATGAAGTCCAATGTAGGGTTGACTTGATAGAAACCTTCCCTAATCACCTGAGAAGAGTGTACTTATCAAATATTTTATCCAGCCCCTTCAGTGTCTCTACTTGGAATACTATTAGGAGACACAGATACAGAGGGGCTATAGATAAACATATACCCCATGGTTACACGTTCATACATGGTGCATCATAAGGACATAACTGTATTGCATGACTCTTTCTATGAACCTACAGCAGTCCCAGCCAAATGCCCCAGTGCCCTAGTGAACTGACCTATTGCAAAGTAGGTAACAGTGGAGAATTCTATTACTTTAAAAGCCTTTTCTTACATGTTTTTATGAAGGTGGCTCTGCAATATGCTTACACACACACACACACACACACACACACACACACACATATATGTATATCAATGAAAATTCATGTACATATATAAAGAAAGGAGTGCCTTTATGTATATTACCTGTAAAAGCGAAAATACCTTCAAGGCTTGACTTTTAATCTTGTATTTTTCAAAAATCAGCTGACAAGAAACATTTCTTAGGTGAGAGAAAAAAATGAAAAATGGGATACAATAAGCTTCATTGTCTACTTATTCAAGATAATAGCTACATTATTTTTGAAATTGAATACAGCCTAATATTGTTCTCTTTTCTAGACAATGAAAGCTTTGGTGATTCATTCATTTGGAGAGAAACTGCTACAGAAAGACAGCTCTATTACAGAAGTCTGCATAGCACAAATATAAAACTTCCCTGGCCTCAATGGCTCTAAGCTTACATGTGGCTAAAATAATGTGAGCTATGAAAGTTTACAATAGTAGCAGGGTGGGTTGAGATCCTGTTACAGTTAGCAAAGTTAGTGAAATTAACCACTTGGTTGAATCCTGAGTCATGAGACTATCTAAGGTAATGGAACAGACTTATAAATAGCCACGTTTCTGTAGCCAGATGCTTGATTTAGAAGCCACATTCTAAAGCTTCCTGGAACTTTGGCGGGATTGTTTGTGGTCTTTTGCTACAGTTTTCTAGTCTTAGAACAATAGATAGATAGATAGATAGATAGATAGATAGATAGATAGATAGATAGATAGATAGATAGATAGATGATAGATAGGAGATAGATAGGAGATAGATAGGAGATAGATAGAGGATACATACATACATACATACATACATACATACATACAAACATACATGCATACATACATACTAATCATGCCAATCAAAAAACCTTGTTGGCAGAATTGTCAATTTACATCAAACTCACTGAAGGGAGTATAGCAAATACAAGTCTCAGGACAGAGAGGTGTACCTTTACCAAAGAGTTCCATGGGATGACTAAAGGTCTCAGTTCAGATCTAAATTCCTATAAAACGTGTACCTGGAAAAATGGCACCTACATAAATTCACTACTCAAATTCCTCTTCAAGGACATACAGAGTCCTCAGCAGCAAGTGATGTAGGTACCTACAGCATTCAGCTGTCTGTGTATCCAGATCCAGGCAGACTTTTTAGATAATAGCAGATTTTTCTTGGGATTTGACTAGCTGGTGATGGAGTATGTGTCAACCCAAGTAAAAGTCCTGATGGGTAGCTACTGCTTTGCCTTAAACTGTTTGGATTGCAAAACAACTTCCTGGATGTTCTGCCCATTCGTTGTTATTTTTGTCATACTCTTCTCTTTCTTCTACATTTTAAAAACAAAACAAAGCAAAACAAAAATCCCTTCCCTAACCCCATAACGATAAATACCCAATAGATACAAAGACCATGGTAATTGGTTTATATTTCAGCCTAAATTCAATGAAAACTAGCAGATTGTGAAACCTGTGTATAGAATCAATTTTAGAGTGGAAGAAATACAAACAGGAAGACCACTTACAGGGATACTGAGGAGGTCCAAGAAAATAGTAACAGAGGCGAAGGTTTTGGCCGAAGAAGTGTAGAAAATGTTCATACATATTTTGAAGCTAAAACACAGCAGGATTCCTATGAGTATGAATGGGAACATTTGGAAAAGGAGACAGGTTGGCTTTTAGGTGTTCGTTGTTGTCATTTTATTTTTGTTTTTATTGTTTGTGTTTTTGTTAAATTTATAAATTTGGTGAATTGTGAAGCTGAGAGAGAGAGAGAGAGAGAGAGAGAGAGAGAGAGAGAGAGAGAGAGAGAGAGAGAGAGAGAAGAAAGGGAAGAATTTTTTCTTGTGTTATTGGGTATTTTCTTTATTTACATTTCAAATGTTATACCCTTTCCTGGTTTCCCCTCCAGAAACACCCTATCTGATCCCTCCTCCTCCTGCTCCTATGAGGGTGCTCCCCCACCCACCCACCTACTCCCTCTTGCCTTCCACCCTGGCATTCTCCTACACTGAGGCATCGAGTCTTCAATGGGCCTCCCTTTCCATTGATTCCCAACAAAGCCATTCTCTGCTACCTATGCTGCTGGAGCCATCGGTCACTCCATGTGTATTCTTTGGTTGGCAGTTTAGTCCCTGGGAGCTCTGGTTGTTCTGGTTGGTTGATATTACTGTTCCTCTTATGGGATTGCAAACCCCTTCAGCTCCTTCAGTCCTTTCTCTAATTCCTCCATTGGGGACCCGGTTCTCAGACCAATAGTTGGCTGCCTGCATTCGCCTCTGTATTTGTCAGGCTTCAGTTCTATCTAGACAGGTAAAAATGAAATTCTTGTTAGAAAAGTAGAGAACAATTTTAGATGGGCACTAAGACCTGCATTTATATTAAAATGTCAACAAAAGAGACAGTTATTTTACAAGTTAACCCTTTTCGTTAGTGGAAAAGATGCATTTGAGCATTTTTACTGGCATTTGGTGCATCTGAAATAGATTGCATCAATTACTTTTTGACTGTCTATTGATAATGTGTTCTTCTCTATAAGCTATTAATTTGTACTTTTAAAAGACTAAAAACTCTAATGGGCAGTTTCAAACCAGGGGTCACAGAGACTGTTAAAATCAGCATGTCACAAAGCAAAATAAGGTGTGGATATAAGGAATAAGCATGGAGCTAAGAGGAGAGATGGCAGTACTGGGGCAGACAACAATGTGTGGGACAAACAGAAAACAGAATTCACACTAAAGATTCAGAAAATTGACAATAAATACATTTAACCATCAAGAAAGATTCTAACAGGGGTTCTCACTTTATGAACAATTCCTGTTTATAATATATATTATAGTTGTGTAGAGTTAAGATATACAAAATGATTAAAGGATTAGAGGGAAGGACATTTCAAATGTACTACTAGGGGCTAAATAGATGACTCGGAAGTTCCTCTCCGCTTGAGAGGAACAGTTTTGCACCAGTACACAAATCTGGAGTACTCACCTATAACTTCAAGTCCAGGGGATCTGAAACATTTGAAACTTCAAAGATGACAATCCTTACATATACATACCCACATGCATATGCAAATAAATAAATATAAAAATTATTACATGTAAAAGAATGAACTGCATTCTATTACAAACTACTACATAATGTCTGAGAGTTTGAGAAGCATAAAACACAAAGATAATTTTACTTTTAACATGAAAAAGCACTTACTGTTAATTAAATTTTAATAAGTCAAACTTAATATTTAATTTATTTTAAGTTATTTAATTTATTTCCTGAGTATGTATGAATTTTCCATATGTACTAAATATGTCTAAAATATACTTGTCTGATCTAAGAGCTTTCATTTAGTAAGAAGATATACATTGATAACCCAACAATTGATCTTTTTTCACTGTAGGTAAAATATTTCTAGAGAGGATTTAAAATATTTCGTCACCTTGAGATCTGGGAAGTGAGAAGTCTTTCCCCTTCCTGTCATTTTTGTCTGAGATGTGAAGACTGAACCATGATCAACCCGATTATACACAGCTGCAGGGTAGATGCATTTTACTTTCTCTGAATGGCAGACAAAGCTGCCTTTGGAATAAGCCAAGTATCTAGGGGAGCTGCAGTAAGAGTACCCAAAACTGAGAGGCTTACAGAAGAGATGCTCAGTGTTCCATAGTCCTGGATACAAGGGTTTGAGAACAAAAGCATCAGCAAGGTTTAAAGCTGAGAGCCTTGAAAGACAGTCTGCTCTGTGCCTCCCTTCCATTGCCAGTAATTTATATAATTCCTAGCTCTCTGCTTCCTCACTCATCTTCCTCTCAACTTCTTTTATTCTTCTTGAGTACCTTTGTGTGTCCTAAGGTCCTCCTTCTGGATCTTCCGACCAGATTCCGATGAAAGGGTTTTTATATCTGTATTGAGATGAGCATTTTCACCAGGGCCCTAGGTCCACTAAAAAGCATTTGGTTTAGCCTTTTCTGATTTCTGCATTAATCTTCTATATGAGGCCATCCTGAGCAGTCAGGTGGCTATCTGGTGAAACTAATCCCAGATTTTTTCTATTCAAGGTATTTTTATTCCTTCTCTGTCAACAGGGATCATAACAGTCAAAATTCAATGAGTGCATTGATCATGAGACAGAGCTCTCCAGAGAGTGGGCGGCCTCATCAGGCAGAGGTGCACCTGCCCCATCCTAACCACACTGCAGCAAACTGTCACGGTTGCAGCAATAGGAGCTCGTCCTGGCCAGATTCTAAAAAAGAGAATGGAAATGGAAGGTTTTTATGTAAATTGGTTGGCACATAAATCAACTGTTTTAAAAACATTACAGCGGCCAGAATCAGGGAGGCCAAACAAAGCACGCTGGCAGGCCAGCTCCAGGCCACAGGCTGCCAGACTGCAACCTCTGTTGTACATGATGTGCCCAGATTTCTGGCCAATTCATGCCTTTAAGCATGAGCCAACTTTGAATTGGAGTTTTTATTATTCAACCCAGAAACCATTAGCATCACAACTCTAGCTCCAGCTAATCCATTAGATGTGGACTCTCAAAATGGTATAGCCATATCAGCAAATGAAACATAATCACAATTTGTTACAGCTATCTTACATGCTTTCTAAATCATTACCTTTCGAGTTTCCGTTTGTTATTGTTGTTGTTTGGTTGGTTGATTTTGAGTTTTTGTTATTGTTAATCAATTGGTGACAAAATTATAAAATCTGTGTATAATTTCTATTTCTTCCTCCATTTTTTTCTTCAATTTTGGCATTTGTGGATGCTGGGCCCTGCTTACCAACAAGCTGTGGTGCAAACATCACTTAACATGCCCTATGGAGTTCCCACTTCCTTCTTCTGTCGTGTACTACATGCTTGGATTTAAACATTCGTAGACATTCAGTTCTACCGGTGGCTATCAGATATAGATTCAGGTTCAGAATTCCACACAGAAGATTTTAATGATATTATTTCAATTGATGTCATAACTGGACAGCATTAAATATCAGCAACCATTTACTCATTTTAATGTTTTGCTTTGAAAACTTTTTTATTCAGCTTAGCTAGACAGTACATGGATTTCACTCCACAGTACCCTTTCCACACTTGTCATTTTTTTACTTTGTTAGGCAGTGTGAGAAGCACTGACAAGGACAGCAGCTCTGGGATTCACAGTCTTTATAAAATGATTCTACATTTGCAATCTTATTCTATAGCAGAAGATCCCTTGTCACAGGGATTCTTCCTCTTGGTTCTGGTTACTTTTTGTTTTTTTTGTTTTGTTTTGTTTGGTTTGGTTTTGGATTTTTGGTTTGTTGTTGCATTGTTGTCCACATTGTTGTTTTTGCTAATTGGCTGTCACTTCACTCTCCAACAAATTAGTGGGAATCTCGCTGTCTTACTGTAACCATTCAAGTACGGAAAGGGAAATCAAAGCAAGCTGCTTTACCTTCTGGGAAAAATATTGGCCTTATTTAGGCTTTCTTAGTTGTAAGAAACAGCACCTAAATTTTCTAATGTTCAGGAAGGTGGAATGAGTCTAGCGTGGCATTAGTACTGAAACATCAACTCATGTGACCAAAAATACACACCCTCTAATTTTATTATAATTTCATTAGCTCATAAACCCTCAGGTATCCTGTCAATTTGACAATTAACACTAACCACAGTAACTAAAATGTTTCCACTTCCCATCCTAGGGAGCATATTTGTATAAAGTATTCTTTAAATATCTCAAGATAGATACCTTATTGACCGCAGTAGCTGCATAAATGATGGATGCTTGCAATGACTTCTCAGCTTCCTCCTTCTGACACAAAGGCTGGCTTCTAAATGAAGACCTTGCATAATGAGATCAGCTCTCATTACACCCTCTGCTCTTGAAAACCCAAGGGAAGACTCTTCAGAAAGTGGAAACTCGAGGACAGAGATGATTCCCCTTCTCTCTCCAGAGAAAATAAAACCATTCTCATGTCATACATACTACCTGAATCTTGTAGATTAGACTCAGTCTTCATTAACATATTCCAATCTGGTTTCTGGCAACAGGAAGACAAATTTTGACAGTTGTAGACAGAGAAAACAAAGCGAAGCTAAAATCATTCTCAATCTCAAGAGCTTATCTCTTGCTCCTGAAAACCAGGTTCCCTGACCTATAGTACTGCTGGGAGATTAAAAGCTCTCCACAGAACATTAAAGAAGAAGAATATGCGCTATTTTACCTTCATATATTCTGCCCTTTCCCTAAAGTAATAGTTGTTGCCATTTCTTCAAACACAACACCAAGAGCTCAAAAAGGAGATGCCCAGATATTTAGAATCTGTGATAGTTGTATCCTGCCATAATTTTTTTATTATGTTCAACTACAGGAGGAAATTCATCATTGTTAGGAGTCAGCTGGATACAAGAAAGAGAATCATGAAGCAGAAAGTCAGATCTATCTTTACAAAATCTTGAAAAGAAAAAGGCGATAGGTCCAGGTATTGTATGAAAGCACTCTACATGATCTGCTTGGGCTGTTCGCTCCTACCAAGTATGCACTTAACTATTCTAGGTGCTGTGTACACTATGCTTTTAAAAATAATAAACAAGCTTCATATCTGTTTATGGAGATGATTTATTTTTGCTGACCAAATCTCTTCATCCAGTAAGGTTGTATTATTGTATAACAAAATTGACAATCAAATATAATGTGCCTAGTTATATGCATTGGGCAAAAGCACACTGTACTCTAGATAATTTCAGAAACTGAATTGGAGAAGACAGAACTTTTGACCACAAAGATAAGAAAATAAAACGTGACACATAGTGTTCCCTCTAATCATGTTAGAGACAACAAAATAACTCTGTGTACCAAAGGTATATTAAATTCTGTTGCCAGCTAAATTCTGGGGGTTTACTCTCATAAGTGAAACATATTTTTTAATAGGGCAAGCAAAAGAAGACAAAGGAAATAGTTAAGGTAATGTCTGAGAAGATAACTAGAGCCAGGGAAAAATCAAAAGCAAATGTTTCACATGCAAATACATGGCTGTTTAATACGTTGAAGACAAATTTTAAACAATAGAATTGGAAACATAATATGACATTATAGAAAGCGTAAGTTCCTAAAGACCATTGTGACATTTTAGGCTTGCATTCCAAATCAAATGAAAGGCTTTGGGAATGTTATGTATGGTTTTTCTTGGCCCTCACATTTTCCTGGTGTACTGGCTAGTTTTGTGTGTCAACGCAACACAAGCTGGAGTTACTACAGAGAAAGGAGCCTCAGTTGAGGAAATGCCTCCATGAGACCCAGCTGTGAGGCATTGTCTCTACTAGTGATCAAGGTGGGAGGACCCAGTAAGCTGTGGGCGGTACCATCCCTGGGCTGGTGGTCTTGGGTTCTATAAGAGAGCAAGCTGAGCAAGCCAAAGGAAGCAAGCCAGTAAGTAAATCCCTCCATAGCCTCTGCATCAGCTGCTACTCCCTGATCTGCTTGAGTTTCAGTCCTGACTTGCTTTGGTGATGAACAGCAACATGGAGGTGTAAGCTGAATAAACCCTTTCCTCCCCAACTTGTTTCTTAGTCAGATGTTTTGTGCAGGAATAGAAACCCTGACTAAGACACTTGGCTTCTTCTGCTGAGTAGAGAATAGGTTAAACATACCAAAAATGGACCAATTAAAATATTTCAGATGAGAGATCATTGTGACTATCATCAAAATAGATTGATGCTAGAGGTGTTATGAATGTCTATCCTGGATATCTTCTCAAATCAGAGCCCAGAGATGATTTGTGAGAAGAAATGAAGAGTGAAAGGTGACTCTACAAATTTGTCCTGAGAATCTGGACATGAAGACTGGTCATTTACTCAAGTAGAGGACAATGGAAGAGGCAGAGTTTGACCTGATAAAGTATTAGAACAGATGTTTTGAACACGTTATGTACAAGGGGAAGATTTACTACCCCTAGTGGCAAAAGCACACAGTCGTTGTCTTGTGATCTAGAAAACAGGGAAGAGATCTTGACTGACAGAATTCATTTAGGAGTGTATGTGTAGTCTAAGCAGTAATCCCTGAACAGTTTTCAGGTAGAAGTGTCCCCTCCTCTTCAGGCCTGGAAGTTTTCTCAGATTTCATATGCGAGGTTTGTTGAATGAGATTTTAATTTCCGTTTACTTTCAAAACTAGTCAACCACACTGTGAAAATCAATAACACAGGATTGGAAATTTAAACTAATTGCTTTTAATTCAGTAACCGCTAAATTCCTTCGTTTTGAGAGTATAAAAGAAAAAGAGGTGTGGGTCTAGTTGTGTTTCTCACATAAAGTTCTCACATTTTTTATGTTTCCTGTCACTCCAGCTTTACATTATAATCACCAACATTCTGCAGCCTGTGACTTTTAAAGGATTGTGAATTTACATCGCGCAAAATTTTACAACAAGTAGTAGAACAAGATAAGGGGTTTTTCTTTGTTTGGTTGTGCTTTTACAAACTTCTGTGTCTAAGAAAATACCAATACTTCTCTGGGAACAGGATGAAACCACCAAAGGGAAAAAATGGTCCCCTTACTGGAATCCTCTACCTTGTGAAACATTGTTAGCCTAGGGAAATCAAATAAGAAGAAAGAAAAGCAGAAAGAGGAGGTATGAGAGAAAATGACTGGGACAGAAAGAGATCTTTTTCCTTTTATTTTTTTCCAATTTCAAAAAATTGACTTTAAAACTTACCACAAAAGACAGAAGAAAATGAATTTTAATTATACACACAATATGTGACTACCATATTTATGACCACAAACTTGAAATTCAGAGAAAATGTCTTAAAAGTCTAGGGTATGTCTAAGAATCAACTTTTTGCCTAATTCTGTACAAAAATAAAAATGGTAAGGAAATTGCTCATGAAGACTTTAAGACCCAGAAAGTTAATTGTGAGACAGCTGTTAGAAGAAAGATTAACCACAGGTTACAATATTTGTAAAATAATGCTTCTGTACATAGAGATAAAGAGAAAAGCAATTGCTCTTGCCTCAAGCTAATTTTCAATTTCAGGTAGTGACAATAACAAGAAACATTAAAAAATACAGAAAAGTAAAATTTGTTCATTTTTTTCAGTCAACTAATAATTACAGTAAGTGTGCCACTGTGTTCCAGTTGCACTTCTAGCCTCCTGGAAACTAATGGTAAAGGTGGAAAGTGAGGCCATGGCTTTTAAGGACATTAATAAGAGTGGAGAGGTAAGTGAATACGACTTCAGATAGCAACTTCCTTACAAAATGTGCAGTGGTGACGAGTAAAGAGTTGGCAAGGAAGTCATCTTTGGCAATGGGTCATTTTGATAGAAATTCAAGAAAAAAGAAAAGATCGTGTGAAGATTTGAGACCAGTACTCTAGAAATGCACCTAAAATGTCAGTGTTCGTGAGCAAAGATGTAAGCATAGGGGTGTAAAAACTACCTATGGAGGGAGAAAAATATTCACACCTAAACCATTCCAAGCAATGAACATTTATTTCCCACAATTTCTCTCAATCACATTCTGGACCCATCCATGCTAGGTAAGGCTCTCATCTTAGTCTTTATGAAAGCAAGTAGTCATTGTCTCTCAAAGCATGCAGTCCTATCAAAGGATCTCTTTTTTTATGGTAAAATCTTTTTTATTGGATTTTTTAAATTTACATTTCAAACGTTATTCTCTTTCCCGGTTTCCCTGACATAAGTCCCCTATCCCAAACCCCTAACCTTCTAGAAGTGTGATCCTCCTCCCTAACCATGCCCACCTACCACCACGCCTTAACATTCCCCTATAGAGGCGGGTCCATCCTTGGCAGGACACCTTCCTTTGAACAAGGCCATCCTCTGCTACAGATGCAGCTGGAGCCATGGGCCTGTCCATGTATAGTCTTTGGGTAGTGGTTTAGTCCCTGAGAACTCTGGTTGGTCGGTGGTGTTGTTGTTATGGAGTTGCGAGCCCCTTTAGCTCCTTCAAACCTTTCTCTAATTCCTCCAACGGGGACCCTGTTCTCAGTTCAATGGCTTGCGGCTAACATTTGCCTCTGTGTTTGACATGCTCTGGCTGTGCCTCTCAGAAGATAGCTATATCAGGCTCCTGACAGCATGCACTTATTTGTGTGTGTGTGTGTGTGTGTGTGTGTGTGTGTGTGTGTGTGTGTGTGTGTGTGTGTCACCTATGGGACAGGCTCTAAATGGCCTTTCCTTCAGTCTCTACTCCAAGCTTTGTCTCCATATCCTTTTCTGTGAATATTTTTATTCCCCCTTTTAAGAAGGAGTGAAGCATCCACACTTTATCATCCTTATTCTTGAGCTTCATGTGGTCTGTGGGTTGCATCTTGGGTAATTTGAGCTTTGGGGCTAATATCCACTGATCAGTGAGTGCATACCGTGTGTGTTTTTCTGTGATTTGGTTACTTCACTCTGGAAGATATTTTCTAATTCAATCCATTTGCTTATGAAATTAATGAAGTCATTATTTTTGATACCTGAGGAGTACTCCACTGTATAGATGTACCACATTTTCTGTATGCATTCCTCTGTTGAAGGGCATCTGGGTTCTTTCAAGCTTCTGGTTATTATAAATCAGGCTGCTATGAACATAGTGGAGCATGTGCCCTGTTGTATGTTGGAGCATCTTTTGGGTATATGCCCAGGAGAAGTATAGCAGGGTCCTCAGGTAGTGCAATGTCCAATTTTCTGAGGAACCTCCAGACTGATTTCCAAATTGGCTGTATTAGTTTGCAATCCCACCAACAATGGAGTAGTATTCCTCTTTCTCCACATCCTCACCAGCGTCTGCTGTTACCTGAGTTTTTTATCTTAGCCATTCTGACTGGTGTGAGGTGAAATCTCAGGGTTGTTTTGATTTGCATTTTTCTGATGACTAAGGATGTTGAACATTTCGTTAGGTACTTCTCAGCCTTTTGGATATTCCTCTGCTGAGAATTCTTTGTTCAGCTCTGTACCCCATTTTTAATAGGGTTATTTGGCTCTGTGGAGTCTAACTTCTTGAGTTCTTTGTATATTTTGGATATTAGCCCTTTATCAGATGTGAGATTGGTAAAGATCTTTTCCCAATCTGTTGGTTGCAGGTTAGTCCTAATGACAGTGTCCTTTGCCTTACAAAAGCTTTGTAGTTTTATGAGGTCCCATTTGTCAATTCCTGATCTTAGAGCATAAGCCATTAGTGTTTTGTTTAGGAAAATTTCCCCAGGTCCCATGTGATCGAGGTTTTTCCCCACTTTTTCTTCTATTAGTTTGAATGTATCTGGTTTTATGTGGAGGTCCTCGATCCACTTGGACTTAAGCTTTGTACAGGGCGATAAGAACTAATCAATTTGCATTCTTCTACATGCTGACCTCCAGTTGAATCACCATCATTTGTTGAAAATGCTATTTTTTTCCCACTGGATGGTTTTAGTTCCTTTGTCAAAGATCCAGTGACCAGAGATGTGTGGGTTCATTTCTGGGTCTTCAATTCTATTCCACTGATATACCTGCCTGTCTCTGTACCAATACCATGCAGTTTTTATCATTATTGCTCTGTAATGCAGCTTGATGTCAGGGATGGTGATGCCCCCCCAGAAATTCTTTTATTGTTGAGGATAGTTTTTGCTATCCTGGGATTTTTATTATTCCAAATGAATTTGCAAATTTCTCCTTCTAACTGTATGAAGGATTGAATTGGCATTTTGATGGGAATTGCATTGAATGTGTAGATCGCTTTTGGCCAAATGGCCATTTTTACTGTATTAATCCTGCCAATCCATGAGGATGGCATCTTCTGAGATATTCTTCAATTTATTTCTTCAGAGACTTGAAGTTCTTGTCATACAGTTCTTTCACTTGCTTGATTAGAGTCACATCGAGGTATTTTATGTTATCTGGGACATTGTCAAGGGTGTCATTTTCCTAATTTCATTCTCAACCTGTTTATCCTGTGAGTAGAGGAAGGCTACCAATTTTTTTGAATTAATTTTGTACCGAGCCACTTTGCTGAAATTGTTTATCAGGCTTAGTAGTTCTCTGGTGGAACTTTTGTGATCACTTAAGTATACTATCATATCATCTGCAAATAGTGATATTTTGACTTCTTCCTTTCCAATACTCTCAAAGTTTTAAAGCAGAGAGAGGAGGCAGAGACAAGAGCCTGTTTACAAACCTATTTCCTGGTAATAGCTTAATCAGTTGTCTCTGGTGTGGTTGCTCACTGGCCTCATGTCCTAGGTATATGAATGTTTCCATAGAGTATGTCACAATGCAGCAAGAAGATTTTATTAAAATCACTCTAATAGTGTTCCAAGTAGCTGATATGGGCTTGGGAGGTCTTTATAACATTGCACAGATGAGATTTTTTTTTATCTCTTTTGCCACATTATCTTTATTTACAGGTATTCAAGAGGATTCACTCATAGAAAAGTGGAAGTTACTCAAGATTGCGAATACCAGAAGTATGGATCAATGGGAACTATTTAGAACTAACCTTCAATATCCAGCATATATAGGCATGAAGTCATTGTATAAAAAAATAGATACCTACCCAAATAACATTACCTAATCAACTCGTAAGAAAATTTTGCACAGTATGCAAACAATCTTAAGAGAGTCAACATTGCTCAACTTTTAAAATTTTACCTGAATTTATTCCAGCATCAAGTGTTTCTATATCATTCAAAATTTATTAAGCATTACTCACTTGCATATTTAAAATATTAAATATTTCAAAGGTAATAGAATTCTCTGGGTTGTTCTTGTGGGTTGTTCTTTTATACATCCCAATCACCCTTCCTTTCAAGGTATCCTCCTCACACTGTCTCTCTCCACTCTCTGTCCCCTTTCCCTCTGAGAGGGCGAGGTCCCCCCTGGGTATCCTCTGATGCTGGTACATCAAGTCTCTGTAAGGTTAGGCACTTCCTCTCTCACTGAGGCTAAACAAGGCAGTCCTGTTGGGGAACAGATTCTGTGGATAGGCAAAAGCTTTAGGGACAGGGCCAGCTACAGTAGCCAGGGGACTCATATGGAGACTGAGTTTCTATTATTCTTTTTAGCACCAATGTTTCCTTTTGTTTGGCCTCCAAAAAAATTAAAGGGAAAAAATTAAACATTCTCCAATAAAGCTGAACTTAGTAAAGGTAAGCTTAAGTATAGAATTAGTCCAACCACATTTTAGTCAACAAGCAAATGAACTAAAATAATTTAGAATTCTACTTCATCCTAAAAATTGTGAAAGTGTCAAATAGCGTATGGTAAGCTTTGAGTGGGTTATTTATCTTCGCAAGACTCAGTTTCTTGGTATATGAAGCAGGCTTATAAAAATAGTAATAATATCAGTTTCTACTCTAAAAAACTGATAAAGAATGGTACTTTGGAAACTTTGTAATACTGAGTGTATATTTTTTGAGAAGCTATATTTAAAGACATTTAGCTCAAACAAGTTGGTAAGTGGTGTGCTTAGAAAGTTTAACTAGGTTTTGGTTATCATTTTTCATTTCTTTCTTTTACCGGAAGAATAAGAACATGCTGACCCAGTTCTTCCATTCTCTCTATTCTTAAATTTGAAGTCTATTCCTTATGCCATCTCCCATTGATTATGCCATGGAGTGACTGCAAACTGACAGCACTTTGAGAACTGAAAACTCTTAAAGGATGAATTTGTTTACCAAATCACAGTCAAGTAAAATACCACCTAAGAGTGTACATGAAAATGAAGGCCAGGGAGCATTTGGCGTGCATTGGAAGGGAGAGTGAGTAAAATCAGCACTTGCATTTTATTAGAAGGAAACAGTTCTTAGTTTAAAACAGATGTATGTCCCTCCACAATTATGGTGACTGAAATATAACTATAATATACAGCCACAGGTAAGATTTCCATCTTTATGTGACATGAAAAATGTACCAAGCCAAGACTTCCCCATAAACAAAATTGCTTTCTTCAACTCATACTTTAATGCAAGATATCAATCATGTGATAGATTTTATTACTCAGAATTTAGCTTTGTTTTTTGACAGATTGCTGGATTCGGCTTGAACTACAATTGTATATCATCCATATTATATACACATCTGAATCTGGGAAACCTTTTGTATTTAAAAAGAGTATTATAAATGGGCAGACATACCTGGTGAAGCAGAATTAGTTTGACATCAACTGTTTTAACTCAATAGTGTAGCTTTGAGAATGTGTCGTTATTTATTCAGAGTAGGTCTGAAGCTTCAAGCTTTATATAACACATAAGGAAACAGAACTGTCTTATAACTAAGTGAAATATCCTTGCATTTTTACATCTTTCCTCCCCGGTCTACAAATCTCTATTTGTAAAATAAAACAGGCCCAATTTCAACAACAACCAAAAGTACCTCTACAAATATTATACTCTGACTAGACCCCACATTTACAGAATTCATATTCATAGATGACAGAAAGACCACAGAAGATACTTTTGTAAAAACAAATCCATGACTTATGTGGAAATGTGGGAGCTGTGACAACTGTACTCATGTATCCTATGGTCAAACGTTCTTAAAGATCAGACTCAGGTTGAAAGCCACTATAATGACCTGTACATTCTGAGTACCAGAAATTTGGTATTCAACAAGCATACAAGGACATGAGCAGCAATGCATGTTAAACTAGAGATATAAACCCGTGAAATGAAGAGTTCATAGCTAAAGCTTCCATAAAATTCACAGTCTATTTCTAGGTGGGCAAAGTGTAAAGAGTTTCTAGCACTGCCCTTTTACAGGGCCAAATGGGGAATGATATTTTGCTGAAGTTGCGGCAGATATGGAATCCTACTGCATTCCAGCTGCCTAGGAATAAGGAGAATACTTTAAAAACCTTTTTAACCTCTCTGTGATGAAAAATACATGCTGGTTTAAAACTCCCTCAGAACTTTAAATTAGCCACTGCAGCAATTCGGCTGCATGGGCCAGTACTCCTAAAAACATCAAATGCTTGGATGAAAATAAGCTCCGTGGTTCAAAAAGGAAAAAAAATGAAATGAAATGAAACCCTTAACCAAGCCACTTGTGAGGCTTTCTTCTTCTTTACAAAATGTTTAACTTTCCATGCTGCCTCTGCTGTCATACGTCTAGGCGTGATGTTTTGTTACTGAAAATAAAGGATGAAAGCCTGATCCCAAAGCAATCAAATTGAACTCGGACAAGTAACTAAGAACCACATTCAAATCCTTAGAAGTGGAGATAGGGTTGGCTAGCTCATCTCTGGGTAATCCCTACTTATATGTGCTTATACAGAAGAGATTTATTTCTCTGATTTTCTTTTAATATTCTTTTAACAATGCTAAAATGGAACGAGAGCAGCTAAAAGCACATTTCATTGTTGTTTTTGAGAAGCCTGGCTTGAGCACTTGGGTTATAAGGCGTCATAGGCTCAATATGCGCACGAGCAGGTGTCCGCCTTGGCGTAAAGCTGAGTCCTTCTCACCCGATTTTCCGCTGTACAGAGCTTAAGCTGGAAAGGCCTGCTCAGGATTCCATAAAGTATTTCCCTTCCAACCTTTAAGTAACAGTCAACACGGTTTTCTCTCATTCAATTGGTAAAGGGCTTGCTTGGTAGTCTCAGAACCCACGTTTCAAAAGCTGGAGGTGGCCCACACACATCGTAGCCATTAGGAGGAGAAAGAGAATGGTGAATCTCTGTACCTGGCCTGTGTCTGACGAGTCTACTAAGATAGTCCCAGGCCAGTGACAGATTGTGTCACAAAACAGTGTAGTTAGCACCTGAGGAAGAGTATTGGCATCTGATCTCGACACCCACGCGTGTATGCCTGCAAACACAAGAACCCTCAAATAAGTGAGCACACGCCACACACATACACGTATAATTAGTTAAAAATTATGTTGGTTCTGGTAAGTGCATAGTCTGTAAGTGTAAGCTCTACTAGTAATAGCCACAGGAATGAGGCTTTCAGCACATGAAGCGCACAGCCCCATGTGCATCATTGGAAGAACATTCCTGTAAAAAGTAACTCTTTCACTAGAACATGCTGTTATAGATTATTGCATCAGAAAATTCTTAGTAGTTATTTGCCAACTTTTAGAGCAGGTACATAGTTTATAAAAAGACTTTGGTTAAAATAAGAACTAGAAGGCCTAGTTAAGAAACTGTCACATAAAAACTGTTCAAAACCTCTAAAATATCCATTATACATTTGTTAAATCTGTTAATTATAAACATTCAAAATTCAAATAAATTTATATACTTGGATTCATAATTGTAATCATATTTATTGTCATGCAAAACTCTATAGGATATTTCAGCAGATGTGTCCAGGAGTGCCTTTACATTCATAAGGAATTTTATACTGTAGTGATCATTATTCTGATATGTCACCATTTAGATATCATTCACTCTGAGTTAACGATATTCTGCATTGCATAAAAGCAACAATAAAGTTCCAATCCGTGTAATCCAGATATAGTACACACAGTTATGTTGAATCTGTGATATACTGTGTTGGGTAAAGGGTTACTTCTGTAAAGTGATTCCCGTAGAAGTACAATGGACATATCATAATAGAAGGTATAGAGCTAATGTTTGTTTACTAGATGGGGAGACTGAGGTCAAGACAGCTCAAATACAAGTCAAGCAAACAGCAACTGGCAAAATGGGTTCCAAGTTAGTGTTTTCTGATACGCCCACCGATTTTACTGACGTCATATGAGGGATTTGTGCATCCTGTTTTTTAAAGTGTTAAAGTTTGAAATTCAGGTTAGGTTCCAAGCCACTGAAATATGCCCAAAAGAGGTTATTGTTTAAAAACCTTAACTTCAGAAAGCATTAAAAGCTTTGTAAACTTCTGGAATCCTCTAAGGCAAATTCTAATGAAAAAGTATGACTGTAACTCTGTCAAAATAGATCGTGCCACCTCTTCTGATTTCCTGAGAGGCACAGAATATATCTTTTTTTCTCACCATTTAAACCTTCATTTATTCTATGTGTTTTGTGCTGTATTGTATTCTGTTGTAGTGTGTTGTTATTTTGGAGGACAGGATATGATTGTGTAGCCCAGGCTAGATTTGAACTCAGTGTCACAAGTACTGAGATGACATGTGCCACTGTGCCCTACTGTAAATTGCTTAAATCTCCAAATATAGGAGATTTCAGCCATAGGCTAATTGTTTATATTAAAAGATCAAAACAAAACTTAAGACTGTGTTGCCTACAAGAAACTCACCTCACCAAAAAATATATACATAAAACAAAAATGAAAACAATGTAAAGATATTCAGAGAAAATGGAATGCAGAAGCTATTCTCACACCACACCAGACAGATTTCAAGTCAAAACAGTCAGAATAAACAAATAAGGTCAATGGAAAGGGGCAACCAACACATTGAAAAGACGTGTTTGTAAATATATAGATATCAAATGTTAATGTACCAATTTTATTTTTAAAAAATCTTATGAATACAAAGACAATCATGGATCCCACCATAATAATGGATGACTTTAATACCTTACTCTCATCAAAATATTGATCATATAGAAAATATTCAATAAAGAAAGATCAATGAGATTGTGCTGTAATAAAGTCTTCCTTCAGAGGAAATCCTAGAATGAGACTGATCCACAGGCAAACTATATATGATTCAGCAAATCAGTAACATCAATGACCCTAAGTATTCCAGAATAAAAAGTAATCCTTCCACAATTATTGGAACAAACCTTTAGTGTCCTGTTATCAAAATTTTATAAGGAGACACACACACACACACACACACAAATACATACACACACACTCACACACCCCACATACACACACACACACATACACACATGCAAAACAAAACTTAAAAAGTATTAGTATTAACCAATAACCTTGATGAATATAGATGCAAGCATATTCTATAAATATTTGCATACTGAGTTCATAAAAATGGTCTACCACCATCATGAGTTTTCAAAAATGTGACAAAAGGAGGCTCAGCATGTGGAAATCAAATAAATGTAACGGAAAAAACTGTATGTGAATGCAATGAAAACTATGACCATAGCTAAGGATAGAACCACTTGAAGAGGTAGAAGAATTAGTAGGTTCCTGGTCATTCTCTCCTGGAACTTCTGGATGCAGAACTGTATGAAGAGGCTTCTAAGAGGTGGCACCTTCAAAAGTATAAGTGGAAATTAACGGCAATCTGAACTAAGTGGAAATGGAGGCAAGGTGCCTGATTGATGGGACAAGAATGATGCTGAAGCAGAAGTCATAAGCGTCTGAGATTAGCCTGGTACAGTAGGGAAAAAGGAAAACAGGACCTCTAATGTGGGGAAATCAATGCATGATACTTCCACTTAATAAATCAGTGGACTCAAGAGAATGCATGATTTTCAATGGAGGGAAATAAACTTAATTTAGAATAGGTAAGTTTGATATTGTAACAGAACTTTTACAGAGCAAAGAAAGTGAAATTTTGAATAAGTGTGTGTGGTTTGACTGAAGCCAGCAATGTCAAGGACTGATAAATCAGACCCATGGAAAAATGACAAAACCTTTTCCTAGGTCAGGTTCAGTAAGACAGCCTCTCTCCAAGTGTTTACAAAGAATTGACCGGTGTGCACAAAATCTAGCAACTGCAATTTCTCCTAAGGGTTTTTTACAGAATGATAGGGCTCATCTTCAAACCCTCCACTGAGATCAACTATCTCCTCCTCTCTTTTTGCATAAAAATATAAAAAAGAATCTGAAGCTCAAGAAGGATGATCAAAGTGTGAATGCTTCAGTCCTTCTTAGAAGGGGGAGTGTAGGGGAATGTCAGGGTGGGGAGGTGGGAAGGGGAGTAGTTGGGGAGGGGGAGCACCCTTATAGAGGAAGGGCAAGGGAGATGGGATGGGGCTTATGGACGAGAAACCAGGAAAGGGAATAACATTCGAAATGTAAATAAAAAATAGCCAATAAAAAGTGAAAAAAAATTAAAAAAAAAAATTGTTCCTGGAAACAAAAAGAATTTCAGATTCTAAGTTGCTGCCATAGTTGGTGGATCCCTATTAGAATATGCATGCCACATCTGACTGTAGGTATTCTGTGTACCTGTGTTGACATTTCTTTAGTATCCTTTCTTTATACCCTTGCCATCTTGGTTCTAGAGCCAGGGCACACAGGATACAGCAACATAATATAGTGACATACAGAATTTCTTTAAAACATAGATCTGAGGTCCAGAAGAGGGAGATTTTACTTTACTTTATTTTATTAATCATTCCATTCGTTTACATCTCAAATGATATCTGACTTCCCGGTTACCCTTCCACCAGCCCCCCCATTCTATATCTGCCCTTCCTCTCCCCTTTGCCTATATGAGAGTACTCCCCTACCCACCCACACTCTCCCACACCACCACTCCAGCATCCACCTACACTGTGGCATCAAGCCTCCATGGAACCAAGGGCCTCCCCTCCCATGCTGTCAGGCAAGGCTATCCTCTGCTACATATGTATCTGGAGCCATGGATCCCTCCAGGTACAGTCCTTGGTTGGTGGTCTAGACTCTGGGAGAACTGAGTGGTCAGGCCAGCCTATGTTGTTCTTCCAGTGGGGTTGCAATCATCTCTGCTCCTCCAGTCCTTCTACCAACTCCCTGTCAAGAGATACGATTTTAAATGATAGATAAAAACAGGGATGCTGATGAATTTACCAGTAGACAGCGAGCTAACCCAATGAATCTTCTTCCTGTTTAAGTTGTGGGAAACTGAATCACAGTGTAGTTATAATATTGTACATTGTAGTCAGAGTAACCATGCTTGAATTTTAGTTCCCACATAGGTATTGAAAACAATTAACTTCTCTATGATTCAATATTTTCATTTATAAAGAGTGATAACTAATTAACACTAGTTAATGCAAGCTTTTTGAAACCTTATATGCAAAATCTTAGAATGTGGCAAATTACTCAGCTATTATGTAATAAATATTAAGTATTACCATTATGAGAATTGTTGTACATGCTATAAAAATATACTGTTCTCCATTCTCCTCGAGATCTTTCAATTTAGAAAAGAGATACAGAGCCATATAAAAATAGCAACACTATGATTGTTAGCATCTAAAGAAGGTAACTTTAAATAGGGAGGACTGAGGTGCATGAATGTTGTTAACAATGAAGAAATAAGGTCATACATCATTTGGACTTGTAATTCGTTAAAAAAAAAAGTATTGCATTCAGTGTGAAAGCCCCCAAAAACATGTTACTAAACACAAATAGTGCCTCATAAATGGTTATGTGCAGGCTCAGACTAATCTATAAGTATTGTTTCTAATACAATACAATAAAATGCAAGTCAATATAACTATTTTACCTTCAAAATTTGTGATGGAAGTAGATCCTCACAACGCAAAACTGAAAAACAAAAGTATCATTCAGGAGGCTGAGGCAAGAGTTCAAAGGCAGTCTGAACATGTAACAAGAGCTTGAAATAAGTAAAATAAAAGAGCCTAAAACCAAACCTATTCATAGTTAGATATAACTGGCGTGTAGATCCCAACACAAGCATAGAAAGAGATCCAAGCTAAAGTTGTGAATTCAATTATCCACCCAACATTCAACTAATTGTTCTCTTCTCCCTTTGTCTACCAGCTTTAAACGCTTACCCAATAATTCACAGATTCATTAAAATCCACTAAAACTTTCTAGTACATTTCAAATATTAATAAAATAAATATTTCAAAACCTTGGGAAAGTGAAGACAAATAAAATTTAACTGCAGTAACAAATAACACTTATAATCATTTATATTTTGTACAACATGATTTTCTGACATGTTTTAGTCTATTCACTATTGTTGGTCACAGAGAAAAAGCAGAAGCCTATAGTATGGAACATTCAAATTAATACCTCTGGTGGTTTCCGACCCATCTATTGACACATGAATAAAGATGTACAAAACAAGCTAAATAAACTTTTAATATATACAACCTTGCCTCATGAAAATGTATTTTCATATAGTCTTAAAAACTTATTTTACAATATAGCATGAAAAAATCAATTACATAAAATGCTTTGAGATAAATTTATAATGAGATTGTTTCATATTATGATTTCATTGCACTTCTCTCTAATTAATTAAAAATCTCATAAAGAGATAGCCTTTACTTTGACGGAGCATCTTAAAAACATATTTCTGAACCTGCATGTATCTTACATTCTCATATTAAGTATGAAAGATTAGACTATAAATGAAAGCATGGAATTAATTAGTCAACAATGACTAATGAGACATTGATTGAAAGTGAGATTTTAATTCTTTTCATTTCCTTGGCTTGATGCCACATTTTGTTTGTATAATGAGAATGATGTCTTCTTTGAAGTTATGAAGACTTTAAAATTCTGGCAATTCAATACATACAATTATTCTGATAATTGTTGGCACTGACAGCAGACCCTGGATAACTTAAGTCGAATTTTTTTTAAACATACAGACTATTGCTGTTCTAAAATGCATTTGAATAGGCTTAAGTATCTCAAGTCAATTGTCTGTTATTTCTCTTCTAAATAAACATGTTAGATAAATTTGAGTAATAAAAGTATTTTCTGAGTCATTCTAAATTAGATGGAGCTTTGTCTCCCTGTTATTTGGTCATTCCATTCAGATTTATTTCATATTACTATATATTTTAATAAGTTCCTATTTAGTAGCTTGGTGTATGACCCTTCGAATGCCCCTTAATGTTAGTTGTCCCCACCCCGTATTACCTCCCTTACCCCCTTTTCACTCCTCCGTTTTATTTAATCTTCCTATTTCCCTCAATTTCTCTCTAACTTTATATGGTACTTGCCTGACATTTGGGAGATCCTTCACTCTCTCCTAGTTCCTTAGTCTATACTGAACTTATGAGGTAATTTGTATGTTTGCATGCCTATTAAATGTTTAAAAACTCCAATGACAAGAATGACTTACATTCATTCAATACTCAAAGGCACTCTCCAAGCCACTGGAGGAGAAAGGTAAATACCAACCATGCTACAGACCTTCCTTTTTATTTTTTAAAAAGATTTATTATATTTATATGTGTATACTGTAGCTATCTTCAGACACACCAGAAGAGGGCATAGGATCCCATTACAGATGGTTATGAGACACCATGTGGTTGTTAGAACTTGAACTCAGGTCCTCTGGAAGAGCAGTCAGTACTCTTAACCATTGAGCCATCTCTCCAGCCCACTACAGACCTTTCACTTTGCAATGGTGATGACCTGTATGTTGCAGTAGTGGCCAAATGTTGTCAGAGTAACGAACCACTATCTGGTTGGATTAAAAGTCCTCTCCAAGAGATATAATTCATGCCTGACGCTGATCAAGTGGCCTAGAATCTGAGATTAGATCAACCATAAACATAGTAGGGTAAAACCAAACACTATTTTTCTGCTAAAAGAACATAGCAATAAAATGACCCCTAACTACATTCTACGATACTCATAGATCAATGTCTTGCTCAGCCATCATTAAAGATGCTTTCTCCTGCAGTATGTATGGGAACTAATACAGAGACACTAAACAATGTGCAGAGAAAGAGAGACTTTGGAACACTTAGTCATAAATGGTATTTCTTCATCATAATACTTCTCCTCAGGACTCAGGGAATTATGAAAAAGAAGAGGCAGAAAGATTGTTTGAACAAGTAAGAATGGATGGCACCAAGAAAAAGATGGGTTCCAGGCACAACAGAACCTAGGGACATATGAACGCACAGATATTGTGGTAGCACGCACAGATCCAAGCCATTTGATTCCAGCATTGAGTTTGGGAAGTAGGCATGAGCTCCCAACCCAAACTAAAAAGTTATTTCCAATTGATAACTGGCCACAGAGGAAAAAATTGTTTCTTCAAGGGAGTTTCACTAAGTACAAAACAACACTGAATGTCAGTCCCGTGACAATGGCAGATGACAAACACAAAACAAATCAATGGCATTTTCAGAGATACTTCTGTTGTTGTCCTCTATTACTTTATTTGGGCTTTTTGTTATTTTACCTCATTGTTCTCTTATGGTTTGTGTGTGTTTCTGTGTGTCTGTATTTGTCTTTGTATATATGTGTGTATGTGTGTGTGTGTGTGTGTGTGTGTACTCTTTCTTAGTATCATTTTTATTGTTGATATTGGTTAGTTTGTTCTCTTTTGTCCTTGTTTGTCCTTTTTATTTACAAGGTAGAGAGAGAGAGAGAGAGAGAGAGAGAGAGAGAGAGAGAGAGAGAGAGAGGGAAGAGGGGGAGGGGGAGGGGAAGGAGGGGGGATGGGAGATCTGAGAGCAGGTGAGGAAGGAGAAACAATGATAAGAATACATTGTATGAAAATAACTTTATAACTATGAAATAAATTAAATAAAATTTAAAATGCATTTCAAAATGTGATGTAGTTTTTATAGTTTGATGTAAAACAAATTCATATGTTAAGTTTTTATTATATTATTGAAATACTGAGCGACTACACATAAATTTTAATGAATGTTTTTGACTATTCAGTAATATAACAGTTAGTGTGACATAACAAATACTATCACTTTGCTACCCAAAACTTAAACATTTCTCAAATAACTTTTTCTCCAAATATTTGTTTTAGAAAAAATTACATAGATATATTAGGCAGTTGGTTTGTAAGTTTATTGCCACTTTGAATTGGCCATATTCAAAGCTACTAGATTACAAATTGAAGTCAAGAGATGTTGTAAATTAAATTTCATTTAATATTGGGAATATCAACATGAAAATAAAGATGACAGAAATTAGAGGTAATCATCAACTCTCACTGAAGAATACAGTTTTTTCAATTTTCTGATAAAGTTGTTTATACTAGGTTTATTCACTTATGAGAACACTCTTTATTAAAACTGTTCCTGACTCTGAATGCCAAAAAAACTGAGGTTGGCAGCTGACAAAATTTGTCACTTCTTGGGACTGCAGAGATGACTCAATAGCTAAGAGCACTGGATGCTCTTCCAGAGGTCCAGAGTCTAATACCCAGCAACCACATGGTGGGACACAACCATCTACAGTGAAATCTGCTGCCTTCTAGGTATACATGACAATAGAACACTCATATGCATACATACAGTAAATAAATAGATAACTAAATATTTAAAAGAAAAAGGATTAGTCAATTCTTGAGTTTCTGTGAGGCAGCTGCAGGCTATCAAGGGAAACTGTCATGATGATTATCACATGATTAATATTTCCCATGAAAAACTTTTTTTTTTTTGTTAAAGTCCTGTCCCCTTCATATCCTTAACTGCACTATACCTGGGAATACTTTAATTGGAAGTCAGGTCATAGTGCCTGAGAATTAATATTTGGATGTGTCTTTGGAGGGCCACAAAGGTACTATTAAATGTTTCATTATAAATTATTTTAAACAAAATTTTCATATATGAAATAAAATATTAGAAATTTAATACAATAATGTGCAAGACAGAACTTAGAGCCCATTTTCTTCTGAATGCTACATAAGAGTGAACAACTAAATTTACTTTTCTAATTGGTATTTTTATAGTCACACTTTCAATATTTTTCCAAAAATTTTGAGTAGCATTTTAGAAATGCACTCCAGAAATAATAGCCTCTTGAACAACAGAAATGACATTTCCATTACTTTTCATAAATCAACGGAATCAGTAATCTAAAGACTCAGGTTAGTCTGCGAACATTTATCCATAAACAGGGTTAGATTGCTTCTGGCTCTCTATATAACTAATGCCAAACACTTGTCATCTGTTTATTTTATTATTGATTTACAATTTCCCACATATAGAATTTAGCACTCTTTTTAACTGCTTCAAGCAACACATCCTTGAGAATAATAAATGTATTCATATCAAAAATGAACCAATGATGACATAATCAATTTAACTTTTTACATTAATTTCTTTAATGTTGTAGGGATGAGCAGTCATGCCTGACGAATATATAGAGACCAGAGGACAGCTTGCAGGACTTCATCCTCTCCTTCTACCGTGTGGTATGGTCCCAGAGATCAAACTTAGGTCAACAGACTTGGTCAAGCACCTTTCCTAACTTCTGGCCCTTAATATTAAATGAAAATGTATTTTAAGTATATACATTTAAATAACAAATAATGCAGCCTTAAAATTAAAGGAAGGACATACAGGAAGGACAGATCATGTTTTGTGGCTCTACAGAGTCACCAAATTTGTGGGTTTGTAATTTATTCAGTTCGGTTCCCATGGGTACAATATTCATATATTCACCATAGAATTGGGAGAAGCTGTGCCTCACAGAGCTAAGCAGGTATAGAAATGAAGAAAGGCCTGAGAAGAAGGTACTAACATATTGCTCAGTTTGCTAAATCAACCACTTTAAATGTTTATCAGCATCAAGGGCAAATGATGTCATGTGCAAATGATCTCCTGCTCCTTACTGTTTACACTCCATTCACTATCTTTAGTTGTTTGACCAAAACAATTCAAAATTAGATAATCCAACAGTGTTTTACCAAAAACTACAACATTTGTTCAAATCTCTTAGCTCTTTCGCCCACAATTAGCAAAACTTCTTAAAATTACTAAGGAATCCTCAAGGAAAGACCTCAGACCGGCTTTGGGCATCAATGCATGGGCATCATCAAGGGGACTATGTTTATAATCATCACAGAAGGACTTCTGGTGAATTACTGGGTTCTTCCTTGTTTTCTTTATAGTTTTTATGGAAATACTTCCCCAAATTTCCTAAGGCATCAACTGTTCCAATTTGTATTTGAACATAAATAAATAGTATCCAGGGGAAATCTCAATTGATGGATTGTAGCATTAAAGTCTTCTATTATTTAATAGGACAAATTTAATATATTAGTTATTGATATAATCAATTTAACTCATTTAATATTAGTGCATTTGTGTGAGTTGATGGCTCATAAAATTGATCAATTTTCTTGAAAATATATATGCATATGTACACACTTAAAAGGGAATCGCTGCATCTATACACTAAAATCAAACAGCACAGTGCCTCTGGCTCCCCAAACTCTAATCATCTTGCCTTCTCTGAAAAGATAATTGAATTTCTTATCTAAATATTGGCTATTCCTTGCCAACCAACTGAAAGTCAAAATTCTTTTCTGAATAAACTTTTAAACTTTCAGGCTGGATCCCAGGTTAATGATTCAAAGGGCTAGTATAAATTATATATTAAAACAATCTCCAGAAGATCTTGGTTATCTTTCCACTAGGAATGTGAAAATCTATACTGCAAAATTAAATAATGGATGGCCAACAAGTTTTTAAATCCAAATTGTCCATTTCCTGACAGAGACCTGAGATTCCCCAGAATTGTACTTTGAGATGTAAGATGTTTAAGTTTGAGCAAGTTATACCCTGAAATTGTTACTTAATAATCTTAAATAAGATTGTTTGGATTGTATAACTTTTTCTGGGCATTTATAGTTCCAGATAAGGAAGTATATGAAGGCACATCAATGAGAATAAGCAAGGGCTCTTACCCAGAATTTGTTTCGTGATGACAGTCAGCCAGCACCATGCACGTCTGACTGTAAAAATTTAGAATTAAAAAAGGGGAAGTCAGGCTGGTCAGGATGGCACCCCTTTAGTCTCAGCGCCTGAAAGGCAGAGACAGGAAGTTCTTTTCAAGTCCGAGGCTAGCCCAGTCTACACAACAAATTCCATGTTATCAATAAGGGTTCAGTAGGGATGCTAATAACAAAACAATTACAAAAAAAATAAATAAATAAGAGGGGCATAGAAAGCAAACTTGGGCAAGTGTTCAGTAGGTAAAGTGCTTGCTGCACAAGTACCAGTTCTGAACTCCAGCACTGACAAGAAACCGGGGTGATCATACAGGTGTGTATTCTCAGAACAGATACAGGAGACTCCTCAGAGCTCCCTGGCCAGCCAGTCTTTCCTAACTAACCAACTCCATGTACAACAAGAGCCCATGTTTCAGAATATAAGATAGAGAATGTCAGAATGAGATACTCATCTTCTGGCCTTCATAGCTTGAACAAGTGAACAAACATGTACACACTAATGAAGACAGGTAAGCTTTCCGTATGCTGTGACCGGAAGCTATTGGCATAGAAAGTAGAGGACTGGCTAGCTAGAAGAGGGGACCATATGGGACTGATTGTGGGTAAGCATATTTCACTTCTATCATTGGTTTTAACCTACAAACAAGATGAAAATAGAGGGAGCGTGTATCTATTAATCAGTTCCTGCTGTTTGGGAAATGTTTGGCTCAGGGGTTGTAGTTTGACTTCTAGGTCTGTTTCCCACAGAGGATGTAGGACAGAGTTCTGCTTTTATTTCCAACCTGGCCTTATATTGTCCATTTCTCTATTCAGTCTCACACACATACATACATCATCATTGAATTTTTTTGCCACAAGGTCATTCCGTAGAGTAAAAGCTATTATTTGGTTTATTAAGACTCCACAAAAGTTATTTCTATTTCATGTATAAATTATAATGCATGATAACACTTCTCTCCAAACAGATGGACATTTGAAACACAATTCCAAGGTCTTTCTCTAACAACTACAAAATAAATAAGAATTTAGCAAAATTTCTAATTAGTCAACAAATGTATATAATGATCTAGAATGTAATTTAAAAGGTAAATTAGTCCAACCAATGGCATTTCCTAAATTTGTTGACCCATATGTGCTTTCTGCATCTCTGAATTGCCTCTGGTTATTAATTCATATGTTTAACACAAACATAAATATATACATATATGTATACATATCGTGTGTGTGTGTGTGTGTGTGAGAGAGAGAGAGAGAGAGAGAGAGAGAGAGATGCTCAGGTTTGCTAGTTTAAGCCTCACCTCTTATACATATTCTAGTGGATTCCTATCTTCAATTTCTCTATGGAGGATAGAAATTCTGAATGACATGGGAAAATTTTTCTCAGAGAAGTAAAAGCTAAGATTTCAAAATAAAAACTGGAAATGCGGTCCAATGGATAGAATACTTCATACAAAGCATAGGAGCTGGAGTTCTAATCCCAGAATTAGTCAGCCCAGGGATCCTATTCTAAGATAGGAAACTCTCTAGAGTCTCATGGGCCAGATAGCCTGATGCACACCACGCCAAACAATAGAAAAAGACACTGTCCCAAACAAGTGAGAAGTTGGAAGATGAAGCTGGAGAACTGAAGTTATCCCCTGGCGTCCCCACTCAACACACACACACACAGTGGCACATATCCAGACTCATGAACAAACTCTCTCATTCACACACACACACACACACACACACACACGTTTCAAAGCATTGTGGGTCAGTAAATAAAGCTCTTTAGGATCCCATGAGTGTCAAAATACCTAAGATCCTTAACATAGAAAGAAGTAGGAAAGATTTTGATTCACCAACTCAGAGGCCTCACATCCTCACCTTGTCCTATTGCTTTGTGCCTATGGTTTTCTGATACACAGCAGGAACAAGGAACAGCAGAGGAATGATCATGTCATCGTAACTTGGAAAGTGGAGAAAGAGATGAATCTGCCTTCATCATAGTCCCTTCAAAGTGATGACTCTATTCCAAAGAACCAACATCCTTATTCTAGGCCCCACCAGCTAAAGATGCTGCAGACTTGAGGACCAAAGGAGCATAGAAGCCCTTGAGGACTATTTCAGATCTAGTCTCTGGCAAGAGCAAGGGAAAAGAGTGAAGTTTACATGTGAAAAGCAGTCACACTTCAGGTGCACTCCCTGAAAATAGACTGAAAAAAAATCAAGGAAGTTTCTGCTAAATTAAATAATACTGACACTGAAGCACATATAATACAATCTCTAACATTATCTTTTTTCTTTTCTTTTCTTTTTTTTATGGGGGGCAGGGGGGCTGGGGACTGAACCCAGGGCCTTGTGCTTGCTAGGCAAGCACTCTATCACTGAGCTAAATCCCCAACACAATCTCTAACATTAAAAACACACCACTAAGGCATAGGAAAACTGAGAAGATTGGGTTTCTTGGTAGCTTTCTATAGTGTGAAACAACCATTTCAAAGTGAAAAAGGGATCTTTTATTCTGTTCTTTGTTCTTTGTTATTGTATCTTACATATAGTATATTGTATCTTTCTTATCCTTACAAAATATTTCTTTTCTTTTATCATGGTAGTGCTAGACTTAACTATGTACCTTGTAGATTCATTAACTTTCTTCAACTGTCTGGCACAATTTTTAATAGAATTTATATTTTATTTTTAAATGTTTATTCAAATTTTCTGAATTTTATATTTATTTTTAAAAGCTCGTGCAAATTTAATTATTTAAAATACATAGGACATTGAAATTATTCTCTTGAGAATGTATATGGTAATTTGTGTCATTCAAGACATTGACATATTTCCCCTACACACAATTAGAAGCTGTTAGGGATTAAATTTGAACTGTCCTAATAGACTCGTGTTTGGAGTTTTTCTGTTGGTTTAACACTATTTGGTGAGCCTTTCGAATCTGGAGATGGTTAGTTGGGGAAGTAGGCTGCCTGAGACAAACTGTTGAAGGCTACAGCCCTTCCCTCTGCTTCTAGTTGCTCTCTCCTTCTTAAGCCACTGTGCTGTGAAAATCCATAGCCACAAATTCTCACAGCTAGGAACTGCCCAAGTTTTCCCTGCTATAAAACTTTTAACCTTTGAAATCATTAACCAAAGTAAGTCTTTGCTCTTTTAAAATGTTTCTGTCAAGTACTGTGATCTGATCCTATAAAAATAAGTGATACAGACATTTATCCTTATCATTGGTCTCCTTTAAGAAACTGCCTTTAAGTTGAATATCTTTCTCTGTGTACATTAAGTTCCCCATTGACCCATCACTGCCAGAAGTGCTGGTTCTAGTCCGTGCATTTTCATAATTAATTTAACTCATTTATTTATGAAGTCTAAAAACAGATTCTCACATATTCAATACAACACACACACACACACACACACACACACACGAAATGTATTCTTTCTTACTTCATGTGTGTGTGTGTGTGTGTGTGTGTGTGTGTGTGTGTGTGTGTGTATACCATGCCTTTTTGATTAATTGGTCAGGTCTCTGTAAATGAAGGTTATGATGACTCCAGATACTCTATTTGGTCAGGATTGCCTTAACTTTCTGGTCTTTTATGTGCTTCATTTATGTCCTCATCGAATACCTCCCTTCAAGGCCTGGATGTCTAAGTGCAAGAGGAAGTGGAAAGAATATAAGAGCTGGAGTTCGTGGATGATGCCAAGTAAAGTGTCTTTCAGGCCTGGAGTGAAGCACATGTGAACTCAGACTGTGACACACACAAAACCTAGGTGTCCTACACACATGTAGCAGACATGCAGCTTGGCCTTCATGTGTGTCCCCTAACGATTAGAACAGAGGCTGCCTTTGACTTTGTTTCGTGTCTTTGGATCCCTTTCTCATAGCTGGACAGCCCTGTATAGGTAACATAAATGAATGAAAAATGTTACCAGAAGTTACAGGTTATTAAACAAAAATCCTTGTGCCAAGAGTAGGGGCTCGCCTCATGACATGTTAATCAAAGAGAACCCAGAGTCCCCTAAAACAACAAAGTTTTTTCATTACTCCTTATTGTTTACTACACATTAAGACCCTATTGGCTGAAGATTTCATAGTTTTTAATTTCATGACATAAAGACGTCGAGTCAGTACAGGTGCATGGTGGAGAAAAAGCATATTCTCTCGCTGTTTCTCTGTTATAAGATATAGTGCATAAAGGGATTGTTAGATTGGCTTACACTAAGTGGTTTCGGCAATCCAAAACTTGCTATCTTCATGTTGAAGCAGCTAAGAATATGGTACTACATGAGGCTGGATCCTTTAGACATCTCAACCTGACACTGAGAACCTCACTACTGGTGTTCAGTATATGTTGGGAGGTCTAGAAAGCTGAGATTTGATATTAGAAAAAGAATGGAGCAGCAGCTGCAACAGCAGCAACTAAATAGAACTCAGGAGTAAGATGCTGAAGCAATGAAGCAAAACCAAAGCTTTCCCTCAGACCTTCTTAGAGCTGGGCTACCACAGGATGCTTCCACCCACATTTAGCTTAGGTCTTCCCTCTTTAAACAGCCAGAACAATAAGAACCACTGTGCCCAGCAACTTAGGCAAGTTGATTTGGACTCCTGTTCAGAACCAAAATTAACCGAACCAGCTACTTTATCCATTTAAAATTTACAAAGTGAACAAAATAAAATCATGTCTTTGTTAGGTATTGAAATGTTTACAATTTGGGACAGAAATCATTTTTTGTGCATTCTTGACACTTACAATATTTTTGGCTCTTAAAATATTTTTGTAGCTTAAACCCATCTCTTAATTGCTTATTTTTTATGGTAATATGATTTACCTTTTGTCCTTCAAAGATAACAACCAAGTGGTACAAAGTATTTGCTAAAACATCTTATGGGAAAACACTTTTGAAGAAAAGAAACAAACCATTACTTTGAGTAAGTGAACTTCTCTCATCTGCCTTTTTTTTTATTGTTGCCTCAGACCCTTCATAAATTTTAATGAAATTAGCTAACCTTCTTTCCATTTTTCTTCTTTGTTTTCAGATTTGTAATCCCCAACTTTTTTTGTGTCTAAGAGTATCCAGAGGGATATTAAATTCTCCGCTGTAAGGAAAATCAGAGCTGAGCTGTGTCGCAATAACGCCTCTCATCCTGAGGCAAGGAAGTCTCTAATCCAGTCAAGTAATTAACAGGAGTCCACCTTCTAAGGGATATTTGGAGTATGCTGTTCTGTCCATTGTAATACAGCTTCAGAGAACTTCAAAATATGAAGTCATCTTATGAAATGAAATTATTTTAAATATGATGTCAGATCAAAAGGCAAGAGCTAAAGAACATCTAAAGGAAATAGTGACATGCCATTTTATTTGTAGTGGTTTTATTTTTTCTTTATGTGTATTATTCTAGTTTAATAAAAGGCAAGCAATATTGTAATTATATGATTTTAACCTAAAAGCATATTTCTTCTAAAACTTAATGAATTATTACAGGTAATTTTATTAAGAATATAACTAGGTAGCCTTATCTTTAATTGTAGAACAATTTAAGCATATAATTAAAAAATAAAAGATATATAAGATTTCAAGGGATTACAGACATGGGTGATGGGGATAAATCTGCAGTTTCAGGTAACACTGTTAAAACAGAAAAACTGACTTACTGGGTAAATAAATGAATAAATTAGATCTAATCAGATACAGAATCTTAGTAAAGTCCCTTCATCAGTCAAGATGCACGGATACTCCTCTGCAGTATAAAAGACAAATAATGCGATTTTTGTCTCTGAATTGAATACAAGGGATTATAGACCAAGATAAGCTAATCACTCCTGATAGTTAACATGTGGGAAAACCAATATATATGCACATACATATAAGCAGGCAAGTCGATGTAGTATGTGGCTATTAAAGGCAATTTTTGGTATGGTAGGTATACATAGGATTAGGGCTCCTGACCATGTCAGCCATAGTTAGCTGGAAGCTGTTTTTCACAGCGGTTTTACCTCCTTGTGTCCTAACCCCTAACCATACTTAGCCATGAGTCAGAAGCTCTACAACCTGGCCAGCATTCTCTCCACTCTGTTCCAATCTCACTGTGACAGATTTTCTTATGGTCATTACAGTATATTGTAGCATCTCATTGTGATTTGAATTTTCAGTCTCCTAATGAATAATTATGTGGAGCATCGTTTTGTGAATTTATTTGCAGGCTTTCTCCTTCTTTAGTGGTGTCTCATATTCTCTAGGGAATTATTTTACCCATTTTAACTAGTATTATGCTTTATTCCTTATAAGGTATTTTCATATCTCCTATAACCACATCTGAATGAAAATCATACTCTTTACATGGGATAAGATAATATCAATAAAACCCTAATATACAGCTTACCTGTATTGGTCAGAAAATTATAACAAATTTGTTATAGCAGTAAATAAATAATGTATGTCATTCAAGCATACATTAATCTTCCAATATTTCAGTGAGAATGCTAATTAGAGTTTTATTCTGAAAGTTTGTCAGTGCCCATCAAAATGGAAAATATTCATGCCCTTTAGCCTAGAACTATACTTTCAAACAGTTGAAACTATATTTAAAGAACTAAGTGCAGAACTGTGACTCTAAACATGATAACATTGTCACAAATGGAACATACATAAAATTTCAAAGTTAGGGGATCAAGTAAGATAATTATATTTTAAGTACACAAGAAATACAATGAAGTTATTCAATATGGTGTATAAAAATTGGATTTATTGACTTAGGATGAAGTTTCTAGTTGATTTTTTCATATTATTTGAGAGCAAATATTAGCAAACTTATAAAAATGATTTAATTTTTAAAAAATAAAATATATATGCAAATATATTTATTGTGTAAATATTTATTGTCAAACACCAGGAACAGTGCTATGCAAACACAATCAAGAAATAAACAAGCATGAGTCCACAAGAAGGGACAGATTTCATGGGTTAGAGAGATAATCAAATGGCAAAAATGTGGCTTTAAAGTACCAACAGACCAATTTGCCTTTTTCCTTTATAGGACCACATAGAGAGATCAGCAAAGGACAAGTTAGAGCACAGTAGTCAAACATGTGCAAAAGTGGCTGGATCATGTAATCAGAAAGGCAGACTTCAAACCCTACTTATGTCAAATGGGAAAAATGATGACCTCATCCTAAAAAGGAGGCATTTAAATTTCTACATGAATAAACAACGCTTGAACTAAGACACCATAATACATTCACCTGTAAAATGTAAAATAGTAATTTTAATTTATACTCTAATTTAAGTGAATAAAAATGGCAATTTATATCCAAGTATACAAACACAAATCATAAGTTAAAAAACAGCCATCAGTAGCAATGTCCTGTGTTCATCTGTACCAGACTAAATTCTAGAAATTATGATTTTTTAATATTATGTTTTATTTACTCTGTGAAATTTCCACACAAATCCAGTATGTTTTGATATACTTTTCAATAACTTATTTATTTACTCACTTTATATCCTGATTGCAACCCCAATCCCAACACTCTTCCCAGCTCCATGCTACAAATATCTCCCCCATTGGGTACCACCCAACCCTGGGACATTTAGTCCCAGCAGGACTGAGGCCTAACAGGGCTGTCCAGGTTTTAAGTGACCCACTGGACTTCCCATTTCTTCCTGCACCTTGAACTGAACCAGTCCCACAGGTCTCTGTACCCAAATCCCATGGAGGAGAGAGCTGAAGAAGAGACAATACTGAGAGCTAAAATATTAAAATTTTACTATTTTACATTTTACAAGGGAATGCATTACGCTGTCTTAGTTCAAACTTTGTTGATTCGTGTACAAATTTAAATGCTTCTGCTCACATGCCTGGCCCAAGAGGAACCTGCCTAATACCCTCTGTGCCCACTGGGTACCAGAACCTAGAAGCAGTCAGGGACAGGACCCTTCCGATTTCTGCAAGCACCCAAAGCTGAAAGCCAATCGCCAGGAGCACTGACACACCTGAGAGCAGAGAAAAGACCAATTCTTCCGCTCCAAGTGACCCACCTGGAGGCCTCTGGACACCCAAACCCAAGAGCAGTTTGGGACATGCCCTTTCTGGTTTCTGCCTGCACCTGGAGGTGACTGGGTCCCACAGCTCACCATACCCAAATCCAGCTGGAAAAGGAAAAAAAAAAAAAAAACAGGTCTCCAGGAGGGTCAAGCCACTATCAGATACAGCAAGACAAGCTAACACCAGAGACAACCTGATGGCAAGAGGCAAGCAAAAGAACCTAAGCAACAGAAACTAAGACTACTTGGCATCATCAGAGCCCAGTTCTCTGACCAAAGTAAATATTGGATATCCCATCATACAGAAAAAGCAAGATTTGGATTTAAAAATCACATCTCATGATGGTGATAGAGGACTTTAAGAAGGATATAAATAATAATTCCCTTAAAGAAATACAGGACAACACAGGCGAACAAGTAGAAGCCCTTAAAGAGGAAGCACAAAAATCTCTTAAAGAATTGTAAGAAAACATGACCAAACAGGTGAAGGTTTTGAACAAACCACACAGGATTTAAAAATGGAAATAGAAACAATAAAGAAATCACAAAGGGAGTCAAACCTGGAGATAGAAAACCTAGGAAAGAGATCAGGAGCCATAGATGCAAGCATCCCTGTTCCCCTCCTCACCCCTTCCTTCACTTTCTGTCCACTCACCTCGAATGACTCTTTTGTTTCCTCTTCTGAGTAAGATTCTCATATTCTCCTTGGGGACCTCTTTATTACACAGTGTCTTTGGGTCTGTGGATTGTCGCATGGTCCTACAGTCTATGGCTAATCTCCACTTGTAATTGAGTACATACCATCCAAGTTTTTCTTGGTATAGATTACCTCATTCATGATAATATTCTCGTTTCATCCGTTTCCCTGAAAATTTCATGATGTCCTGTTTTTAATAGCTGAATATTATTCCATTGTGTAGCAGTAGTGTAACATTTTCTTTACCCATTCTTTAGTAGAGGAAGATCTAGATTGTTTCCAGTTTCTGGCTATCACAAAGAAAGCTGCTATGGACATAATTGAGCAAGTGTCCCTATGGTATAGTGGGGCATCTTTTAGGTATATGCCCAGGATTGGCATATCTGAGCCATAAGGCACAACTATTTCCAATCTTCTGAGAAACTACCAAAGGGATTTCCAAAGTGTCTGTACAAGTTTTCACTCTCACCAGTAATGGAAGTGAGGAATATTCCCCTTGTTCCCTATCCTCACTAGCATTTGCTGTCACTTGAGTTTTTTCATCTTAGCCATTCTGACCTGTGTAAAAAGGAACCTTAGAGTTATGACATATATTTCCCTAATGACTAAGAACATGGAACATTTCTTTAAATGCTTCTCAGTCATTCAAGATTCCTGTGTGGACAATTCTGTTTAGCTCTGTACTCCATTTTTCAATTGGGTTACTTGGTTTGTTGATGTCTAATTTCTTGAGTTCTTTGTATATTTTGGATACAAGTCCTCCATCAGATGTAGGATTGATCAGATGCACGGACGATATATTCCCATTCTCTAGGCTGCCATTTTGTACTATTGATGAAGTCCTTAGTCTTTTTAAAAAACTTTCAATTTTTTTTTTTTTGTTTTGTTTTTTTTAAGCTGGGGTTCTTTTTCAGAATTTGTATCCTTGCAATAAGTTCAACTGAGCTAAGTTCCCCCAACCCCTTTTCTATTAAGTTTTAGTATGTCTTGTTCTGTGAGGTCCCATTTTGATTCCATTGGACTTGGTTTGTGCAGGGTTTAAGCTATGACTGTTCTTTTCTACATTTGGACATCTAGCCAATTTGTTCAAGATGCTTTCATTTTTTTCTAAATGGTTTAGTATCTTTCTGTGTAATGATTTTGTTCTAAACATGGACTTAGGTTTTTCTGGGTCTGAGATTCTATTCCATTTATCAACCTGTTTTTTTTAGACATTAGCTATCCATTTTTTTTTGTTTTGTTTTTCATTTTTTTTTTTATTAAATTTCTTTATACATTTCGGATTCTTTGGTTTCGTGTCAATCCCCTCTAAACTTGTGGGGTTATTTCTCCCACCCTCCCCCATTCTATTCCCCCAACAGTCTAGTTCAACCTGTTTTTTCTTAGCATTACTATCCAGTTTTTTTTTATTACTATTGCTCTGCAGTATACCTTAAAGTCCAGGATGGTGATACCACCAGATGTTCTCTTACTATCCTGACGTTTGTTCTATCCTGAATTTTTTGTTTTTCCATAGAAAAATGAGAATTGCTCTTCAAGGTCTCTAAAGAATTGTGAGGAATTTTGATAGAAATTGCACAAAAAAGCTTTTTTGATAAGATGGCCATTATTACTACTTTAATCTTACTGATCCATGAGCATGGGAGATTTTGCATCTTCTGAGATCTTCCTCATTTTTTTCTTCAGAGACTTGAAGTTCTTTCAGAGTCATATAGGTCTTTTACTTGCTTGGTTAGAGTTACATCTATATATTACATTACTTATGGCTATTGTAAAGTGTATGGTTTCCCTAATTTCTTTCTTGGTCCA